>NC_091125.1:21165311-21405311 GCF_040183065.1 Periplaneta americana
GAATTTCTATTTCTTTGGTGAATTTGCATGATGCCACTCCATTGTCTGCCTCTGTCTCCGGTCCAAATTGGTGGAGCCATGTTCCATCTTCTGTCACAATTCTTGCAAGTAAGTCATCTAGCACTTATCATTGACACTTAGCATGATAACAAATCAAACAGAAGCTACACTGAACCCATTGCGTCTCCATTTTCTTTTTTATTATCACATCTTGTCTTCAGATTTCTAAAATTCCTATTGTAATACATTTTATACTATTTTAAAAATTGTAACACTTAATGCTCAACAAAATTTCGCCTCAAACAGCTAAGATTTCTATCAGTGAAACTAAGCCTATATGGCGACTACAGCTGTATCTAAAATTTCAAAAACATTTCCTAAAATTTCACGAAGATACAATAAATCTTTGTACCAAATATCATACGCTTACCTTTAGTAATAAGCCTGTAATGTAATTACAAACATCCACAAAATTTGTATGCCTGAGAAGTCGACGCAAACTTGCTCTCTCCAAACATAAAAGCTCGCTGAAGCAACTACACACAAAGCTTAGCTGTATGTTTCTGGAAACTGGATAACATATGCAATCCCTTGGCGGAAATTTGGATTTCGTAACACCATTGGTTAGTTCACAAAAGAGCAAAGAAAAAGTATCACGAAATAACCACTGCCACGAAATTACCAATGTTTACCCTAATTAATAAAGCATTTAAATTGTAGTGTCATTCTTTATCACTAGAATGCATTATGAATAGTCTGTGGGGTCTACTTTTCAATCATGAATAGAACGTAAACTGCACATAAATAAGACGCAAATGTTCCTAATAGTACCTCAGTCGCGCGCGAAACATGACGTCACGCCAATATAGTCTATGAACAACTGACTTCATCTGCATACGCTCTGGAACAGAATATGCTCCCTAGTAATAATAATAATAATAATAATAATAATAATAATAATAATAATAATAATAATAATATAGCTGGCAGAATTAAGACCATAAAAAAGTGTACATCCATATGAATGAATTTACAAGCTACAAAGAACGCAACAAATTGAATTAGATAAATGTTACGTGCACAAAATAGTTACTTAGGAATTAAACAGTAGAATACTATGAACTATTTATTAAACAATGAGATACAAACTGTGTGGCGAAATTAAACTAATATTTCAAATAATGTTAGCTAATAGAAAGAAATTATTATGAGACAATTGTGAAAATAAAGCGCTAACAGGATGCATGTCTAAAGGAAGAAGTTACCATGTAGTCAGCGACCATTGAAATCAGTATAATTAGAATGAATTGCCAAGATAATCACATATTTATTACTTAATGGAAAGTATTGGTATTGGTGTTGTACAGCCATCTTGACATTATGTAACATTTTGATGTGATACATCTTGTTGATATTCAATCTTCCGCCTACAATAATCTTAATGTGTTAGGTTACATCGCCCTCATTGGTGTAGCAATTATAGCCTAGCTGCTGGATCCAAGGCTCGCGTGTTTATATCCGGCAGAAAGATTTAAAAAATGGTTTATTTAACGACGCTTGCAACTGCCGAGGTTATATCAGCGTCGCCGGTGTGCCGGAATTTTGTTCCGCAGGAGTTCTTTTATATGCCACTAAATCTAGTAACATGAGCCTGTCGCATTTAAAAACACTTAAATACTACCACCCTGGGCCGGGAACGAACACGCAATCTCGGGCACAGAAGGCCAGCACTTTACCAACTGCGCCGCTCAGGTCGGCCTGCAGAAAGACAAAGTGGTGGATTTCATAGGATTATATAATACTGAGCATGGCTTCCTTCGGGAGAAAAATAAAAGAGGGAGTCCCATGTCATAGATAAGAGTACCTGAAACTCCTCTGTTTTTCATAGAGGGCCCTCGGGGAAATTTATCGGCCTTTTCTGCACCACGTTAAATTTCGAAGTGTATTACCCTTGCAGTTTAAAGTGTCGTTAAATAAAGCACTAACTGTACCATTGTTTTTGATTATTAGTCACACAGGCTACAGAATACCACAATGGTGGACTGAATTGGAGTATTCTGCTGTACATATATTATATATTATATTAGATATTATTCAAACAGACTTGAATAAAATTTATAACTGGGCGTTAATGCATAGGATGAAAATAAATGGTTCTAAAAGTAAATCTATAACATTTTGTAAAACCCGAGAGGAAATTAGTCTTAATTACGAATTCAGTGGTGTTGTAATTCCGCAAGAACAATGTTGTACAGTAAATACCTAGGAGTGTATTTAAACTCCAAACTGTCTTGGGGAGTGCATGTTGATAATGTTACGGGTAAAGCATGGAGGGCACTTCACTTTATTATGAGAATCTTGAGAAAGGCTAGCCCCAAATCGAGGGAAATAGCATATCTAACGTTAGTGCGACCGTTAATGGAATACGGAACTACATGTTGGGATCCCTATAGAATATTATCAGATAAATTCCTTAGAAAGAATCAAGTATAGGGCAGCTAAATTTGTTAAAGGTAAAAGAGAAGATGGGAACGATATGATAAAAGAACTTAGATGGGAAACTTTGGAAAACAGACGTAGAAAAACTAGAATAACATCATTGTATAGAGCAAATCTAGGTCAGAAAGCATGGGTAGACATAACGGCTCGATTAGAAAAGCGAACGTACTATGGTAGGAACGATCATGATTTTAAAATCAAATGTAGGAAACAGAAAACGGATGTCGGTAAATTCTCATTTTTAAATAGAAATATAAATGATTGGAATGACCTACCTGCAGCGGTCTTTGAGGGCTGTCCTTCCTTAAGGAGATTCAAGAATAACTTAAAAAGTTGTGTATAAAGTGCAAATTAAGATTAAGGTGACATTTAACATTTAATTTTTTAAGGTGACATGTATTTATCTAGCCTGACGAGTTACTTCCTTGATTTGAATTGTAAATTATTTAAAAATAACGTGTAAGAGGGCCTTAGACTAGAAATGTTTAGTTTAAATGTAGTTCTGTTTATAAGTATGCATAAGGGTGTAATTATTTGACTTATTTGAACTGTTGTACCAGTGAAGCGAGGTGAGTCAGTGAAGTTATGGTTTTACAGTGCAGTGAACAGTCCCGATTATTGATAATTTATAGCGTCAATGAAATGTGTCCTATAGTGTCAGTGAAATGTGTCACAGAGTGTCAGTGAAATGTGTGCTAAAGTGTCAGCGAAATGCGTCATAGTGCCACTACAGGGAGTGAGATGAGAGTAAAGTGAAAGACTATTGAAACTTATGTAGGGCCTATACATAATTATGTAGGTTGTACTGTAAAATTAGGTATTTTATTTATGTTTTATTATTATTGTGTTAAATTGTATTCTGTATTCTTATTGTATTGTGTATAAAATTGTATATGTATTGTAAAATTGTATTGTGTCCTGTAAATTTTATTGTGTATTGCTTATCATTTTATTGTGTATTGTTTATATTGTGTATACCACTGCCACCGGGTGCTTGCCCACTTGCAGTGTAAATAAATACATACATATATATATATATATATATATATAATTATATTGCCAAATTTGTTTTTACGCTTTTTAATGTGTTTTCTATTTCAGTGTGAAGACAAATACCCGTTTTACACCATGATAAATATCATTTTTCCTTAATTATACGTACACATTTGCATACTTACAGCTTTTAAATACTTAAGATTCCTTATTCATATGGTACGAGATAAAAAACATTTTTAAATGGACCACATTTAAAGCACTCGTAGCAACCAAAATTTGTACCAATTTGTTGACAATATTCTTATTATATGTACCAGGGGCGTATTTTGCGGGCTACCGGGGCTACCGGCGGTAGCCCAAGGAAATTACAAAAGAAAAAGTTTATAATATAACATAATGTAATAATTTTGTATTATTATTTTTACCATAGTAATTAAAATTAAAGTAATTGTTAGATATATTTTGTGTAATAATAGGGTCAGCGGTAGCCCAAACCCTTTAACCAGTATACGCCTCTGATATGTACATTAACCTTTGCACACTCGCGTGTTCTAAAAAGCTTGCATGCAAGCATAAACTGAAACAGCTCAACAATCGTGACAATTTGTACAGACCTCTTGCTTACTCTTGGACTGACTTTCCATTCCATACACTTTAGAAGGCGTGTTTACGTAGAGAACATTCATAATCATACTTATAAAGAGGTAAGAAGTATATTGAATAAAAAGTAACGATAGAGCGATCTTTACAAAAGAATGACCTGGAAAAATAAAATAACTTCCTGTGAGTATTTTGCTTTAACAGTGTTAGATTATGAAATAATCGTTGTTTTGCATAAAGCATTTTAAATAAATCTAACGTTATTTATTTTGCATAAACAAAATACGTAAACTAACCAATAAAACATACTCTTGGATTGTTTATAACTGATTTGATTTTATTCTATTTATATCTTCCTACGATGATTTTAAATTTTCATTTAGAGTGATTTTAAAACATGTGGTTACTAGATTTCAAAATTCATTCACGGATGTAGAGATTATTATAGGGACGGTACAGACATACCAACACAATAAAGTACTTTTATTTTCTTTTGTATAACGATACTGAATTAGAAGGTCCCAATGGTGAGCTTTCGGTTAGCATTCAGCTTCTCAGATGTACAGCCTAGGCGTTGTGAAGAATTTTACAGTCTGTTATAAAACAGTACCCAACATAATACAGTATTACGCATGAATTTTTTAATTTTCAGTCAATTAAACAGTGTTACAGGAATAATCCTTCCGAACAATGCCTCGTTATCCACATTAATGACATGGCGTAGATCACAGGAGCTTCTCACAAATAAATCCGAACTTTTTAAAAGGGAGAAAACACGCAAAACCAACAGGAGAGTGCCTGGGAGGGAAGCAGGAGCAAGCGGGCAGGCAGGAACTCAATTAGCGAACACAGACAGGAACTTGTCAAAAGTGTGACAGCAGTTAATTAATTAGAGGTGGTACTTGTTGATCAAAAATGGAAAAGTTAAGAGAACTAAGGTCCTTCAACGACAAGAGTCCATCAAAACTCTCGACGCTCTACCAAGTGAATTTACAATCCTTGGCCTGATGCAACGATCTTCATATAATGAAATCCTAACTTGTCTTTTTTAATTCTCGTTTGCTTCAGAGAAATTACTTGATTAATAATAAAGTTAATGTTGAAGCCTGTATAAAGGCGACGTTGTGGAATATGAAAAGATGCGTTCTGGACAGTCCGGTATTGCAGTTTTGACACAAAATTAATGTTCTTATTTAATTTAAAATTTCAATATTGAACTAATATAACTCTATTTGAATCCGTTCTTTTTTTAGAAACCTCTTAAGTCACGAAATACAAAGTTTTGGGGAAACACAAAAAAACTGTTTAAAAGAAGTGCATGAGTAAAGAACTGGAATATTTGAAATAGGAAATGTTGGTAAAAACATAACGAATATTTCTGTCTTCAAAATAATATTTTAAAATAGAATATGACTCAATGTTCATGTTTGAAAACGTTTGACTTACGGGTTTCTCAAAACTCGTAAACATTTAACAAAGCTATTTCTTTATTTCATGACATAATTGAAAATTAGGTTAAAAATAATACGAATTTGATTCTCAAAAGCAGTATTTAGAAGCTGACTTCATAATTTTTGCTTCTTGTGAACAAATTTTACTCTAACCTGTATGAAATGTCACTAAGGACATAAATAATAAAGTTCTGCATGAAATAATCTAATACAATAATACATTGCACCCGAGGTCGGCAACGTACGGCCCACAATGTACTTCCATCTGGCCCACTGGCGAAAGATAGAAAATACAGGCCTAGCAGTGAATGGAGACTAGTTCTTAAAATTGACAGCTAATGTTTGTCCGCTGCGTGCTATATCAGGAAGGTCCCGAGACGGAAACCACTGTCGTCGTTGCGTCAGTGAGATTGAAGCTCTTGGCCACGTTTTGGGTGCCTGTCCTTTCAGCGAGACACTGCGGAACTCTAGACATCACAGAATCAGGTCCATGATTTCCGAAGCCTTGAGGAAGAAAGGTCTCTCTGTGCACGAAGAAGTCCATGGCATCTCTCAAGAGGGATCCTGTCGGCGAATTGACATGCTTGCCATTCCACCAGGCTCTACATCCGCCTACATTATCGACCCGACAGTCAGATTCGAGAAACAGGAACAACAGCCCTCTGAAGTCCACGCAGAAAAATGCAGGATTTATGAGCCCACGGTTCCATTCTATTTGGAGAAATATAACCTCACCTCCATTGAAGTAGTTGGGCTAATGGTTGGCGCTAGGGGCATAATACCTCGCCTCTTTGTCAGTTTCTGCAAGAAGTTCCAGCTGAACAACGACTTCATTCGTGATGTTTCCCTTACTGCTGTAAGAGGATCACTTGCCATTTTAAAATACCACCTGTACTTTGTTTCCTAAAAAGGAAGAACTTTGTTTGAACGTCTAATCTGTTTGTTTATTATGTTTAGGCCTGTTATATGTATGATCTTATCCTTCCTGTACTTAATTTCCCCTTTTTGTTCGTTACCCACATTTCTCTTTTGTGGTCTGTTTTTGTTTTCACTCTTTGTGTTATGCTTTGTCCAATGAGGCAGTCCCGTTATTGGGAAAGCTGTAAGAGTGTCTTTCTTTTAATAATAGATTTAAAAGAAATTAACTTACATTTTCTTTCAACCTCGAAATAAACTATTATTTTGAGGAACTTAGCAGCTTCTGTTACAATTGATTAGTAGAAGAGGCATACTCCCTCTCTCTCGCAAATACTGTATTAAAATTAACTCGGCAAATAGCTCCTTAACTACCTCCTGCATTATACAGGGCTTTCATTTCAAAATTTCCCAGTATAAATAACTAATTATTTAAATTTAATTCAATTTAAACAAAAAACACGTCAATTTAGATATTGAAGGGGAAGTCTGAAACCAGGCTTAATTGAAGTTTGGACTTCACCCTCACACCACTCCCACTTTGAAATTTCTCAATTAAACAATATGATCGCCTTATTAGCACTACTAATGAAGTATAATATGTAATAAATGAGTGGTTTAGTGCAAATAAACTAGAACTTAATATTTATTAAACTAATGTAATCAAATTTAGAATACATAATAGTGCTCAATTTTCCTACAATATTAGATTAAATGGAACTGACGTCAAAGAATGTATAAGCTCAAGTTTCTTGGTTTTGAGGAGGTTAATCACTCGAACTGGAAAGTACACATAGAATATAGTACTCCTAATTGAGCTTTGCCTCTTACGCACTAAGAATCTTATCTTTTATTGGTGATATAAACTCCCTTAAAATATCATATTGTAATGATATATGGATTAATATTCTGGATTAACTCGTCTAAAGATAAACATAATATTTTCTTTCACGAAAGAAAGCTTTACGGATAATGACAGTTCTGCATAAAGAATACCATGTAAAAAGATTTTTCAAAATTTGGAAATGTTGAAGATATTTTGTATTTACATTCGTTTCCTGATTATGTTTTAGAAAGTTGTATTAATAAGTGCGATATATTTAGTACTAATCAAAATATTCACAATTTTAATACAAGATACAAATTAAATATCCATATATCCTTTATTAGTCTCAGTTATAGAAAATGAGTTCACAATTTTTTTATTACAGTTCTTAAGTGCACTGCATAATTTTCGTAAAGCTTTGAAAGGCCAAGAATTTAATGACGTTTAGAACAGAATAATTAAAAAATTTTGTGTATACTTACAACTTCTGCTCAACTAGTACATTATTTATGCTTATAAATTGAACTATTCTGCTTTCTATACAAGTTGTTACTTGTTCAACATTTCAAAGCCAAAATGCCGATTGCAATGAATGAAATTAAATGAAAAAGTCATATGAATTACTTTAATACCGAGATATTATTAATTTAATGGTTATCATCATTATTTATGCTTTTCCATATTTCTAAACATACAAATTCTTCAGGAATGACAAAAGCAAACTATTAAATCTAAAAATTAGAGAGAAAAGTTGAAGTAGCAAAATCAACGAAATAAAGAAAAACGTATAAGAGACTGGCAACAACTTGAAAACAATTTATTAATTCAGAAACTATAGATATACAGAGCCTTTTTATTTTTTATTTATTTATTTATTTATTTATTTTTTTTTTTCAAATTTTCGAGATCTAGTTATAATCGTCTTTACCTCACGGTATGTATGCTGATTACTTGAGCTGTAGAAATTAATAATATCTTAATATATTTTTATTTTATTGACTACGGTATACAAACTTCTGCCTAATTTATGGCAAAAATAAGAGCTTATGTTAAACCTCTCTAGTGTTTCAATTTCCCTATAAACAAATATACAGTATAATTATTCAATGAAAGTTTATTTATTCATTCTTCACAGAAAATGAATTTATTTACTAATGAATATTATATTAGGTAATTCTATTTACTATATTCACTTTGTATTTATGTTTGCGTAACACAGATACACAGTAAAATAGTATAAATAGAATACAAAATCCAGAAATGAATTTCTTACGAAGGAACAAAGAATGTACAAAATTGTTCCATACAAAAATTAAGATATTAGAAAGTAGATATAAATGGTAATAAACGATAAAGTCAAGAGTACCAAACCGAGTGGCAATAATGTGTAGACAGAATGGAAGAAAAAGTGTATCGCTAATAAGTATAGACTGTAAGGATCCCGAGTTGTAGCAAAGTGAAAAAATTTAAACATTTGCTCTCAAATCGGACTAGACGATTTACATAATTCTTGAAGTGCAGATGAAGAAGATTTGAAGAATAGAGTAGCAGTTTAATTTTTTATTTAGTGCAAGAAGAATCGCAAAATATTAAATTGTGCAGCTCTAATGATCAGGAGTGTAGAATAGTGGGTTCTTTTATTTTTTAACGTAGAACATATGAAACGCAAAAAAATATCGTAAATATTTATTTCATGTACTGAATGGCGACTGAGTTTCTGGATTCGATCAACTGACTCACACTGTAAGTACCGTGAAAGCTTGTAAACTTAATGCTGTCCTCTATACTCATACTCTCTCCTCTTCTCTGCATCCCATTTCTCTCTCTGAGGCTTCTATTTTCTGGAATAATCACAGGGTACATAGGAGGGAATGGAAGAGTCTCCGGATTTCCTGGCATTACCGCCACTTCCCGCGCGCTGTGTACGATAAATAATTCCCTCGAGCCTATGAAAGCTGAAGTCAGTGCAGGCTCACATTGTATTCGTTGCATGTAGTCCTTTCTCGTTAAGTACCGTAGACTGTATCTGTGCCGCACTTTGCTTATGAAGCTTGCTTTAATAGAATTTAGATTAATTTTGTCACGGGTACGTTGATGAAGGACACGTTTAATTTCTTTCCTTTATAACATCACAGGAACCTCGCACAGCGTGGCATGCTTCTTAGTGTGTCGTTTCCCTTACCAGACCTTTGTACTTGATAATTTTATATTCGATATTGCATGGTACATGAGTGTTAATATTGAAAGACATCGTTTCGGCGATACCATAACTTTCATAATTATGAAAATGCTCTTAAAATCTTTTGTAATCCAAAGTACAACAGTATAACTTATTACATCATTCTGAGCCGTTTCATCTCCAGGTCAAAAGATAGAGGCATCCGTATTGTAGGCCAAAAAGCTCACATAGTAGCGGGAGTTTAAGGTTCCCAATTTTTCTAGATAATCAGTATTAGCAGCAGGAGGGTTGTCAGTCTTACGCATTTGTCACCATTACTCCCAAGGAAATATGCCAAGTGCTCATTTCTGTTAGAGACTCAATAATACCTAAAATCATAATGCGACCGGAAGGACTACATACATATAGCAAATCTATGACTCCCGTTGGGAATTCAATCCGCAATCTTTCCACTTGCAGCGCAACGTCTTACTGCGATGTTACAGCGCGACTCCTTCACCACCACGATAATAGGTTACGTAAACGTCTTTTATTGTGCTCTGATTTTCTTGTTCTAATGGTTAGTATTTTCGTATTTCAGACTACTGTACTTATTAATTCAGAACTGACACACTTACAGTTCTTAAAATTAACCCTCTCTAGTACCACGTACTCATTGTCACACTTCTGGAAGTTGCCAGATACCAGCCACAGCGTCATTTTGCTCTAGGCTTCTATGAGTAATTGACTGTTCTACAACTATTAAAATGACCTGAATTATTTTCAAATTCTATCTCGCTTATTGAATTTTCATCTTACGGAAAAAGTCGTAGTTGCAAGAACTCATATTCGGAGAATATAGAAGATGCTCTAGAATTTCCCAGTTAAGTAAATTAATCACTTGGGCAGCCTCGTGACAACGAGCACTATTGCGAAACCCCAGACGATTGTAACATACGGATGACTGTATAACGGGCCTTATGACTTACAAAGGATTCTTAGAACTAGTAGCGGGTGAACCCCATATAGCCTATTATACACTCTTTTTAATACAAATAGTCTGCAGCCACAAGATTTACTTGAAGCACCCTCATTTTGTCATTTTGAAACAAACAAGCCGACTGATATAATTAATCTGCTACGGATTTGCTACGCGTGACTGTGAAAACATACTGTGCTTACGGATCCGTAATCCGTAATGCGTAGCATGCGGATGACTGTCTAACAGGCCTAAGTTTAACTTGAGGGATAACATAACCGGGATCTCATTCTATTGACTTCTCGTTTTCAAAATTTATCCGCATATCATCAGCTAAGTACAAGATCTCATCATAACAATTTACTCATTATACCCTACCACAAGACATCTTTATATTCTTCATCCTATACAGTTTCAGTTGCTAGAAATTGGAACTCGCTTCCGAGTGATATAAGGGGTTGTTGGATAATAACTTCATTTAGGTCAAAATTACATAAATTCTTACTTAACAGATTAATTGCTGATTAATATTTGTTACTTATAATGAAACTAACATCTGTCCATTCTTATTATTATTATCATCAATTTCTCTACATAGATTTACAAAACCTCTAATGGCAATTACATTAATATTCTCATTATAGAAATAGAAATATATTATATTCTCCCTGTAACATAGTCCTGTAAGCTTATATTAAATTCATTTTCATCATTTTACTAGCTATCTCAAATATTAAATTAATTATAATTCATTGAATTAAATTAGCTCATAAATTAAGTTACTACTTTACCTTATAGGTTTATCTAAATTTAAATAAATATGTAGTTTACTAGTTGTTAAAACTGAAGAATATTGCTGGAGAACCTTCTAAGTGTAGTGTAAATATTTGTAATTTAAATATGTATTGTATTGATTAAGGCTGGTTGAGTGGAAGAGAAGGCCTTATGGCCTTAACTATGCCAGCGAAAATAAAACATTATTATTATTATTATTATTATTATTATTATTATTATTATTATTATTATTATTATTCATTTTCGTCGCACTCGAAAGGTTAACGTCGGCAACTCTTTGATACTGAAACTAGGCACTCGCTATATTCTTCCAGAAATGATTCACTTAATCATTCGTAAACACTATTGGGCGAATATACGCTCCCACACATAGCGATATCAGAGGTCAGAGCGTGTTTTGTTTCCAGTATACTCGTCATGCTAATTAGTATTGTTGATATAAAACATGGCACCAGTATATCAACTCAATTCGCAGAAAGGCGATAAACATAAACATTTGTCAGATCGTAATGTGAAACATAGGAAGGCCTATCCCTCGTGGTTTGTTCAGAGATTAGTGGATGGCAATGAAATTTAATCCTAGATGACTAGGAAACAGAGCACCACAATCGTCAAGAATCATCCGAACACAAAACTCACACTGTTACAAAGTCACTAATATCTATCACAGTGATTTTTCCGGAGCTGTGACGGCAAAAGGCTGTCACACCCCACCTCCATCAAGAATGTCAGCTTTGCTAACATTGACACTGAGCCCCATGTTGAGATGATAATAGGTACTGTAATCAGCTCAATTGACTATTGTACAGCACGGTGTTCGGTTGTCTTGATATAAATTGCAGATTCAATACATCAGGTAGAGTTACAATTTGCATTTCGATAATTTAGATTAGAATCCGTTATTTTATGTATTTGTAGCTGTTATTTGTTCTTGACTTTAGGAGTTGTTTAGGTTGTTCAGTCAACTGTCGAAAGACAGGTCTGCACCCCACAAGTGACACCAACAAGGCATCACTCATGAGGTAACTATGCCAGGAGATAATGGGATAGAGTGGCCAGTTACTTTCTCCCTCTATTGCATACATCGCTAACTACAGTAGATACATATTACACTAATCAGACTTCCGACGTATGCAAACAATTTATTGTTCTCTCTCTGACATATTGTCAAGTGAGATGTACTGCCTGATAATAGATGCACATATTAGCCAGAACTTCAATCAGATGTAATTAGGAGGTAATGTCGATAATATAATTTACATATTAGTGAATGGAGACGCGAAACAAAAGAAATTTTCATAAAAAGTATCAAAGGGAAAAAAGTATATATTATTCTTGTATTATTACAGGGGAATCTTTTTAATTCGATCTCCAAGGTGGATTTGAAAAGAAATTGAAATATAAAAAATTAGAATTAATCAACAATTTTAATTTACTTACTTAATTACTTACTTACTTACTGGCTTTTAAGGAACCCGGAGGTTCATTGCCGCCCTCACATAAGCCCGCCATTGGTCCCTATCCTGAGCAAGATTAATCCAGTCTCTACCATCATATCCCACCTCCCTTAAATCCATTTTAATATTATCTTCCCATCTACGTCTCGGCCTCCCCAAAGGTCTTTTTCCCTCCGGCCTCCCAACTAACACTCTATATGCATTTCTGGATTCGCCCATACGTGCTACATGCCCTGCCCATCTCAAACGTCTGGATTTAATGTTCCTAATTATGTCAGGTGATGAATACTATGCGTGCAGTTCTGCGTTGTGTAACTTTCTCCATTCTCCTGTAACTTCATCCCTCTTAGCCCCAAATATTTTACTAACAACCTTATTCTCAAACACCCTTAATCTCTGGTCCTCTCTCAAAGTGAGAGTCCAAGTTGCACAACCATACAGAACAACCGGTAATATAACTGTTTTATAAATTCTAACTTTCAGATTTTTTGACAGCAGACTAGATGACAAAAGCTTCTCAACCGAATAATAACAGGCATTTCCCATATTTATTCTGCGTTTAATTTCCTCCCGAGTGTCATTTATATTTGTTACTGTTGCTCCAAGATATTTGAATTTTTCCACCTCTTCGAAGGAAAAATCTTCAATTTTTATATTTCCATTTCGTACAATATTCTGATCACGAGACATAATCATATCTTAGCCTTTTCGGGATTTACTTCCAACCCTATCGCTTTACTTGCTTCAAGTAGAATTTCGCGTTTTCCCTAATCGTTCGTGGATTTTCTGCTAACATATTCACGTCATCCGCACAGACAAGAAGCTGATGTAACCCGTTCAATTCCAAACCCTGTTTGTTATCCTGAACTTTCCTAATGGCATATTCTAGAGCGAAGTTAAAAAGTAAAGGTGTTACTGCATCTCCCTGCTTTAGCCCGCAGTGAATTGGAAAAGCAACAGATAGAAACTGGCCTATACTGACTCTACTGTAAATTTCACTAAGACACATTTTAATTAATCGAATTAGTTTCTTGGGAATACCAAATTCAATAAGAATATTATATAAAACTTCTCTCTTAACCGAGTCATACGCCTGTTTGAAATCTATGAATAACTGATGTACTGTACCCTTATACTCCCATTTTGTCTCCAATATCTGTCGAATACAAAAAATCTTATCAATAGTCGATCTGTTACGCCTGAAACCACACTGATGATCCCCAATAATTTCATCTACATATGGAGTTAATCTTCTCAAAAGGATATTCGACAAAATTTTGTACGACGTCAACAAAAGTGATATTCCTCGAAAGTTACTATAGTTAGTCTTGTCCCTCTTCTTAAAAATAGGTACGATTATGGACTCCTTCCATTGTTCTGGTACAATTTTCTTTTCCCAAATTGCAAGTATTAATATACCTTCTTTTTTTGAAAATTCATAAAAAATGTATTAATTATAACTCATATATATTAGTGAGAATGGATATCGCCGTAGTAAACGTGAACAGAATTTCGGACTTAGTTATGATTGTGTGAAGTCATGTTTTGCTTTTCATTTAATCATTAAACCAGCACATACCAATGCTGTGGTTTTATGTAGACGTATTTTCTTTTATATGAACAATTTTGAACTACAGTAGACTAAACAGAAGAAATTGTATCGTAATACAGTTTAAAATGCCGTCGTATTGTGATTTTTCGTGTTCAGAGGGAACATCAATAACAGAACACGAAGAAAGGGTATCATTTCGTGTATTTCCGAACACAGAAAAGTTACTGCAAAGATTTAAAACATGGGTGAAGAAAATCAACAGAAAAGGTTTTACAATATCGAAAACTACTGTTGTGTGTCCCAGTCATTTCCGTGAAACTGATTTTGAAGAATCGTCTTTACTAAAATGACGTTTAATGAAAGACAATAGAACTCCTATGAAAATTAAAAAACTTCTGTCCCTTTCCTATTTTTGAAAGGAGAATCTCCCCAAGACAGTTCTGATCTAGGTGCTCCTCTGCTTATAAATGAAACAAGGTCGCCGAAGAAGCAATAGCAAGTTGCAGTGATGCACATATAGCTGAAAATATTGACGTGTGTGTAGTTCTCGATGAGGCTGAAAATTCACAGGAACCTAATATAAACAAAGCTGTGCAGTGTGAGATAGGGTGCGAGACGCTAAGAAATGTGCGTGATGAATCAGCTGTGGGGTAGCAGAAACTTAGAGACATATTTTCAAATAGAAGAAGAAACTTCAAATTCTAATTCATCAGGTTCCGAGGACGCTCCACATGAAACAGAAAGTAAGTAGGGAGTCAAAAAGTGTTTTCTCTTTTTTTTTCTGGTCAGCGTTACAAATTTTGTTTTTCTTCCGTAATATTTGTCATTCCTCTTTTACAAATATTTGGTAGAAACAATAGGACCATTGCTGAAAGTTAATGCAGTGTGCCAGAATGCCCGTAATTGGGAGTGGAAGTCCGAACAGAGGTGAAGCATAGCAGTGAGTTCTGCGTTATACTTGTGCGATATGAGATACAAATTGTTTAAAACATTTTCGAAAGCTTTACAACTATGTTTCATCGGCAAGACAACATTTTATAAAATAATTTCAAAATTCGTAGAACCAACAGTCAGATGTACTTATTTTCAGATTCATGAACAACTTAACAATTCCCTAAAAGATAAAAACGTGTGAATCGCGGTGATGGCCAATTTGACTCACCTGGTTACAGTGCAAAATATGTGACTTACAGTGTAATGGACCTCGATTCAGATAAGATTATAGATTTCGTAGTTCTGCAAAAAGGTCTAATTGTAGGCGAAGCAGCATGCGAAAAAGTTCTAGATTGCCTAGAAGAAAAAATGAACATTACCCTCTTTCTGTCGGACCGCAATAGAGGAATTAGGAAATTGATAAGGACCAAATATGAAGGGATGGGCTATCAATTTGACATTTCGCACATGGCAAAAAGCTTAAAGCCGCCGCACAAATGTGGAAAGAGAGCATCATAAATCACCTATGTGGTCTTGTGCTACATGTGAAGGTGATTCTGACGACTTAGAAGACAGATTCATTTCTGTATTAAATCATGTTTGTAATATAGATGAATGGGGAGAAACAGAGACATAATAAAAAATGTGCACACATTCACCCATACAATAGTGAGAGGAAATGGATCGAAACTGGATCCAGCGATTACAATGCTCTGAAAAAAGTTGTATGTAACCCTAACCTTTTAAAATACCTAAATCAGACTAATCAATTTTGTCACACCAGCAAATTTGAATCATACCATAACGAGAGATTGCTTTACACTCCTAAGAGAAAACACTTTCTATATGATGGAATGGTAACAAGAACTATGTTTGCGATAATGGACCATAATTACAACGTGAAGAGATGTAACTGGCTCCAGACTCCAGTACTCTAAAGCCACTAAACGATGGGTGGAAGACAAAACATACAGCTGGAAGAAAAATGCGTGGAGAGAAGATACTATACAGAAAAATGTCTTGGAAGTAGTTCTGGTTATCAACTGCCGCAATTCGATGATCCACATGTTTTAGAGGTTCCCCCAAACATAGCTTCGTGCCTAAACCGTGTGAGTCAACAACTATGACGCAATAGAATAATATAAACCATGTACTAATTTATTGTTGACGTGAGATAAACACATATTTGCAGTCCATTCATAACGAATATTTCACTCACTCAGTGAAGGCCTTGACTTAGGTTATAATGGATCGACATATTAAACCTTTTCAGTTTGAACCCTTACCAGACCCAAGTTGTTGTAATCACTATGAGCATGAAATTCAAAATGGGTAAGTTATTATTATTATTATTATTATTATTATTATTATTATTATTATTATTATTATTATTACAGTATATGCATGTGATAGATCCTAAGTGTGTTAATAATAACTGACTGTAACGTATGAATATATATTTACTCGTTCTACGCTGTATGTCAAACGGAACTACAACGCAGTCTTATGAAGCGGTCAGTGGTTATGACGTCAGAGCTTGCAGTAAGACCTTTAATATTTCGCAAACTAAAAGGCGTAGAGCGATGCGACAAACGCCGTTAATCCAAGAATTACTTTGGTAAACATCCTATAATATAATCGAAATATGGAATTTTATCGCGGACTGCTCCTTTAATTCCTTGTATGTTCAACTATGTAAGCAAGTTTTAATCCTGGTTGAGTGTAAGAGAAGGCCTTGCGGCCTTAACTCTGCCAGGTTAAATAAAGTCATTATTATTATTATTATTATTATTATTATTATTATTATTATTATTTATTATTACTGTATTATTAATTCAGTAGATGGCCGCTGCAGACTTCTAACACAGGAGTATAGGCTGTTGCAAAAGAAACATTACAGTGCTTCCATTCTTCAAACGAGGTATAGAAATTCTTATACATTCAGAAATTATGTGTTTTATGTTCACCTCATACTAATACAAAATATATCGATGTCACGGCCCTAGTTATCACCAGACAGTGGATTTTCGGTTCCTATACTGAACGTTAGGTGTACGTCACTTGCGGGAGGTCATTGAACTCATTGCTACGTTCTCTCAGTACGCCGAGAGACGTAACGTCTTGTCGTTGTGTAGGGACCGAAAATCCAATGTCTGGTTATGATAAGCCACCGATGTAGTCTAAAGGTAGTGACATCCTAGATCATATATGTAACAGATATGTCGGGCTTATAGGCTTTGAGGTTAACAACTTTTGTCAGGTTTACTATGCTGCCATCTAGTTATTACATAAGGAGTCACGTCATAATTCCCATTTGAATTGCATTAGTGACTGTGCTGCCATCTCGTGTTCGTTTACGGCGGACGGGTGGCGATCCTGGCGGTTGTTCTCTTCAAAGTGCTGCCGATTTTAACGTAGCGAGGAGTTATCTGTTACATATATGATCTAGGGTGACATGCAACCTTACTACGGAGGTTACTTCAGGCGTGGGTTCGAATACAATTTCTACTGATTACCTGATTGGTTTCTTTCGACTTTTTTCCGAGGTGTAAAAATGAATGTTAGGCAATTTTATAGCAAATGCTCTAACTCGTCAAAATATTACTGATGTTAGGTAACAGCATAGACGATTCAGCCCTCATAAATAACCTACTAATACAAAATAAATACCTATGAATTACCCTAAATAATTGTGCTAAATAATAGCAAAGTAGGCAAACACTCTTATATGCATATTGTGGTGCCTAATACACGAAAAAATTTGTAAAGTTCGCAAGAATTAAGCAAAATGAATCTCGATACACTCTGTAGGGAGGCATATGTAAAGAATTAATAACGCCAAGTATTAAAAATATAAGAATGTCCATTGAAGACTAGTGCCATTTAAATAGTACCTATGCAAAATTTCCTTTCTTTGCTATGTTCCAGGCCTCAGGAAGTATTTATTAGTGTTATTTTCAATCAGTACATTTAGTTTGAGTTAATTTTGTCCGATGCACTGTGAATTATGCACATACTATATGAATAAAATTATGAGGTGATTATTACTCATTGCTGTTTCTATTTTCATTTCATTGTATCGTTTTAAAATATAGTTAACGTTCTAAATATATGTTATAGAAGTATTTATTTTACAATGCTCTTCGTATTTTCAATTCCCTATTATTTTTAAACGTAATTTCTCTTGTATAAGTTGTTCTCACTATACAGTACAATGCTGCGTTATTTTCATTTCATTGTGTGTACCTTTCTAAAACATAATTTCTCTATTTTCAGGAGGTAATTATTTTGCAATACTGATATTATTTTAATATCATTGTATATTTTAAATATAATTTCTCTATGTTAAGGAGGCAATTCTTCTGCAACTGTGCTGACTCGTATATTCATGTCACTGTATCAAATTCGAAAGTTCTCTTAGTTAAGTAGGTAATTATTCTACAATTGTGTTTTTATTTCATTTCCCTCTACCTTTAAAAATACAGGGACATCATTTTATTTTTACTAACATTTTTAATATTAACTTGCCTATACCTCTGGATCAACGCAGCTTGCTATCCCTTTCCACGACTGGAGTTCGATAATACTGACGTAATATACAAACAAATAACTTTATTAGGTATAGGAGGGAAGAAAAGTAGTTCATCCATTTATGTAAACTAGGAAATATTGCGCTTTTGAGTTTAATCATTTTCATTAGGTTTTTGTTTAATCAAAATACAGTACAGTATTAACAATGAGTGTTTTTACTCACGAACTGAGCTGTCAATGTGGACGTATTCATTATGCAGTGTATATTATACTGTCTACAACACATTAGCGTACAATATAGAGAATGAAGCTAAATTGAAAAGTAATTATAATATGGATATTTAAACACATTTCGATACAGGCTTCAGTTCTAATGTGCATATTATCGCACTATAGCATATTGTACTTAATTCCAATTACCAGTTCTTCGTACTAGTAACTCATGTTGAAATAATTCTGTACCTACTCTATAAAAGAGTACCTTTCGTACTGTAAATTCAATCTTCACTTCTGCCCGAAAAGATAAAATTACTCAGACATACTATCTACTGTCCGTCCAAGTGGTTATGTCGTAGGGTCGTAGTAAGGAGAGAAATCACGTGACAGTTAATTACTTAACGAGGCCCTTTTATTTAAGTTATTTTAAACAGTTGTATAATATTACGTAGACGTCCAATTCCTAACAGAAATTAATGCTTTCAGAAAAGAGCTAAGTCAGCCCAGCCACTAGCTGGCGAATAAAAGCAGGTTGGGGAAACCGGGATACGACGTGGGCAAATGGACGACAGTACCTTTGCGAAAATGATTCAATATTGAAAGCTCTTTCGTCACTGGAAAATGCGAACATATTTTTGGAACGTACTGTGGCTACTATGACTGTATATGCGGTCTTGGATCTGTGTGGAAGATGGTTGAAGGGGTGGGAGTGAAGTACATTAAAAAACTCAGGTAGAATAAAAATTGAAGTAAAAATAAAATGATGTCCCTGTATAATCTACAATGTTATTGTTATTTAAATTTTACTCTCTCTTTTTGTAATATGTCCCGCGCCGCGGCGTCGTGGTCTGAGGCATCCTGCCTAGGACTCGCGTTACGGAATGCGCGCTGGTTCGAGTCCTCATGGGGGAAGAAATTTTCTCATGAAATTTCGGCCAGTGTATGGGACCAGTGCCTACCCAGCATCGTGGTGCACTTGAGGAGCTACGATAGGTAGCGAAAATCCGGTTTCGCAAACCAGCTGTAACGGCTGGGGGATCATCGTGCTAACCACACGATACCTCCATTCTGGTTGGATGATCGTCCACCTCTGCTTCGGCATGTGGACGTAAGGCCAGCAGCCGTCTGGTCGATCTTGGCCCTGCATGGGGTGTAGCGCCATGGATTTTTTTTGCAATAGAATTATTCCTCGTCCTAAATAGTCGTATGTTAGAGATATATTTATTGTAAAATGCTGTTCTTTCGAGTTTTTTTTTTCATTTGTAATGTAAGATATTTACTATCACCTGCTACACTCAAGTTTCAATGACTTAGGTTACTAGTTCAGTTACACTGTTACGATTCCCTAGGATAATGTGCTCGTTAAATAATTGTGCATTCTTGCTGTTACTCTACTGATTGGAATGCTGTAGTGTCTAAATTCTTACACTACAGTCCCGTCTTTCTAATTTCCGGTAGCCAATCGCGTTACAGGTCGGCTACATTTAAACGTGTGCGTCTTGTGATTCGCTTATGAAGACGTTATTCATTTCTTAAGTCTCGATAAGTACTTAATATAATCGCCCGCCTTTTCGTTCTTTCGTTGGCGTTCGCAGAAAACACACGAAGAAGTTATTTGCCGCTCAATTATTTGCTGAATTACAGTGCGTTTGATTTATTATCATAGGAGCTACGACATGATAATATTTAACGGTGTGGCAAATAGATTCCTCGTATGGTAGCTCGGCAACGAAAGAACAAAAATGGCGAACGATACTACCTATCTAGACTTTATAGAGCCTTCACTTCCTAAGACGTAAGCAAAGAGGAGGAGTCACGCCGGGAATAACAGCATCGCGACTGTAGTAAGGCCGGAATTGGTCAAGGATTACACTTCTTGCAGTAACAGAGGGTCATTGCATTATGTATATTAGCTTTAATAAATATATAATATAGCATTCACATAATCGCATTGCTGAATAATGTATTGTTGTTACCCGCAATGTAGTTTTCAACATTGTACAGAGAATCATCGCTTATACTAATGTGTTTATTATACAAGTATTTGAAATATTAACGTCACTCAGTATTTTCTCTATTAATACCGAACTGATGTTCATTAGTATCAATATAAATACGGATTTTTATATGAATACATTAAAATTTGTTATTAAATATTGCGTTGTTTTATATTCTTACGATTAGGTTTAGTCATGGGAGGAAAAGCAGGGATACTTATCTCTCTCTCTAATATGGCTTGTAAAATGCAAACATGATGTCATCATTTTCATAAATTAATCATCATAATTCTACAAATCGCTTCAATCTAGCGACAGCCGGCTTATTTGCTTTTGCTGGCCGCAATAAAGCGTTTTACGCTTACGCTTGAATAATGAATTATCTTCTCTCTAAACCTGTTGTTTCCGTTTTCGCTTATTTAATTATTAACAGAGTTTCCCCCGTGAATTTGGTTTCTGTTAGGGTGTTTATATCGCTCAAACGATTTAGTTTTAACAGACTGAATGTTCACAGTGCGCCCACCTTTACTCTAGCCTCCCGTAGAGGAAATTTGAGCAGCATTGCCTTAACGACGATGCTTCATGCCAAGCGAGTCTTTGTCTTTTGATTTGCTAGCGCGCTTAAGTTAACGTGTTCTTGAATCGTTGCAAGCAGCAATGCCATTTCACTTGGAGGAACATCAGAAGGCTGTCCGCCGCCGACTTCCGGTTCTGTGTAAAGTTCCGCAATTACAAAAGCGATGTACTAGCACCACAGTGCCGTCATCCCAAGCCAGCCCACCGTTTACTCAACTTCAGAGAAAGGGGTAGAAGAAGGATCTGGTTGAAAACTGGAAGGGAAACTTGGGCTGCACACCAACTTATTCACTTCATCTACAAAGGCGGCATCTTCAATTTGTCTTGTAACCCTTTTTAATCTATGTAACTTTCTATAATCCCATTATTCCGCACCATAACCCAGAGATACACCAGTAGAGAGAAAATAATTACTGAAATCTTTGCACTGGAGAATTGTTGACGTATTTCCTTGAGAAAGAAAAGAGATCCAAGTTAACCCTTCTCCATATTCAGCATTCTACCATTGTAGTAGTGAAATTCTAATTGTAAGGGCATAGATACTCTTAACGTCCGCATCGGTCAGCCAACGTTATCGAATCACTAGACCGGAAATTCACCATCTTCGAATTCAAAATAAAACATACATCTTATCGGTAGAAATTACTTAAATTGGATTTTTCAGACTGTCTCCATTAGTCTTGGAGCAGATGTAATTGGCATATCAAACCATGAAATTAAGAGTAAATATGAAAAATTATGCACTGTCATTTATTTCTTAATTTAATATGAAAAATTCATAGCGTATTACATGGAAAATTACGTTTTGAATTAACCGAATTTTTTTTTAAATCTCAAATTTGCTCAAAATAAAAGCACTATCATATTCTTAGAGAATTTATTTTTTTTTGCACAATCATTCTCTTTTTGCATACTTACCACCTTGTAACTTGAAGATACAACACGTTCAATGATTACTACGGAAACGTTGGAAATAACAGTGCAGTAAGTAAATTCTCAACTAACTTCAAGTAAAGTCACTTGTACTTTAAAGAAGAACAAGAAGTCTGAAAGAACAAGATGTAACTTTATTAATTTATTAACATTAAAGTTGAACGTGAAGTTTGAACAATTGTTAAATGTAATGTTATGGGATAAAGACTGTCATTCAATTTCGTATATTGTAATAGCTTTTTATTTCTTTCAACAATCCATACACATAGAAGATAGTCGTAGGCTATGTAACAAATAAAACAAAAGAATAGAAAACACAGTCGCCTAGAACATTATATATTGCCATTAACAAAATGACAATAGTTCAGTTCAAATTTAATACATAACTAAAATACATAATAAATAAAATAAAGACATAAATTATGATTGTGCAAAAAATAATGTGCAATACACGGGATTTAAGTACATAAAAGTCTCTCGGGAATTAAAAGAACTCGACGCAAGCGCCTCGTTTTTTTCAAACTTTCCATCGCCTCTGTTACAGACAACTTAATATCGCAATATACTATTGTTGGATGATCGTATTCATTTGTTGTACTTACCGGAGCTGTCCACACCTGTGGAGTAACGGTTAGCACGTCTAGCCGCGAAACTAGGTGGCCCGGGTTCGATTCCCGGTCGGGGAAAGTTACCTGGTTGAGTTTTTTTCCGGGGTTTTCCCTCAACCCAATATGAACAAATGCTGGGTAACTTTCGGTATTGGACCCCGGACTCATTTCACCGGCATTATCACCTTCATCTCATTCAGACGCTAAATAACCTAAGCTGTTGATAAAGCGTCGTAAAATAACCTACTAAAATAAAAATAAACTACTTACCCATGCTGTTTATATGTCTCGTAAGATGACAATACCACACGTTGCCTCGTTGTTATACAAACAAAAGAAACAGTGCTTTCTTGAAAACTTACCGCACATTATTTTATGAGTGCAATAACACTATTATCCACTTCCTTTAACCTGAGGATATTAGTAACTTCTCCAGAATTGGAAAACAAGCTAACACATTTTTTGACTAACACTCGTTTTCTTTGTATTTAGTCACTTCACAAATTTCTCATACGCCCTTTCATGTCCTGTTCTCGACTTTACCGGAACTAAATCAACACACCCTATTGTCTGCGTTTTCTCTACCTCTTGATCTTTTTCTACGGCAACTAATTCTTCATCCATCATGAAGATATTATTAAAAATATTTAGTATAAATAATACATTTATTTAATTCCAATCATTAAAGGCAATTAACTGTCACAATAAACAACATACGTAATAGCATAACAACCACATGCCATTACTCTTTCTAAGTAATTTTTCCTTGCGAAAGAAGTTGATATTAATAGGCTACTTAATATATTTTATGCTCGACTATGCCGAAATGTAGTAATTATACACCTGGTAGCAGACCTTTAATGCATGTCATTAAAGGTCAGGTCTTTCAGCCAATGACGACTCAGGTTACAACTGTTCAGCCAATGACAGGTCAGCTTTCTACCGTTATAAAACCGCAAGTATCGATTATTCTCGGATATGCAATCGAAAGAGAAATTAACGAAAAGTCACGGAGGTTGGAAATACAATACTGTCGCAGAAGGTTATGTTCTGTTACTATAATAATTAGCGTTAATTGTAAATAATACTGAAATAAATTCAATTTGTCATCTCGTTTTTCAATGTCTAATTTAATTTCAATGTTATCTCTGTAGGTTCTTATGGCCTAGCAAGGTCAATGTGGACATCTGTTCCTCGGAAAAAATCAATACTTTCGCGTCTGCGCACATCTCACAACATACGGAACATTGCTGAAGATCATATACAATTAAAATTAATAATATCGCTTGCGCTCGTTTCATAAATATCCATACTCACTTCTTAATTACCTTCATTATAGGCTCGTTGCATAATGTACTATTAATACTTTATTTAATTAATGACGATGATCCAAAAAAAAAATAGTAGGCTATGCAATAAATTTGCGTTAAGTGCATAACAGACGATCAGAAATTGTACGACCACACTTGTATCGCAATATACCACAATTCTCCATGGAAGCAAAGACAGAGTTTTTTTGTTATCAACACATATTTGAAATTCATCTAGAACAGTGGTTCTCAAACATTTTAGGATTTATTGCGTGGCGGTCCGTTTACAAATTTTTTGATGACAACAAAAAAAAAAAAAAGGTAGTAATTAAAAATTCACAGTAACTACAATTAACAAAGATTACGGGTTAATGTTACTAAAACATTTTTGATTGGTGCATCTGCGTTGACTGAACCAGTTCTTCTATGTTTGGCTTTGTTTTGGCTAGTGCAACTGTCATGTCATTTGTCGCATCTAATCTGTTTCGGGATTTAGTTTTGATAACAAATATTGTGGAAAATTCCGTATTACACTCATAGGTGGTTGTAAATGGAATCAGCACTCATAGAGCCATCTTTGCAACATCGGGATAGGACTGTATCATTTCAATCCAAAAATCACTACAACACATTCCACGGAAAACATATCTTGCACCCCCATCATTTATGAAATGAATAAACTATTCTTGAATTAAATTGTCCTTCGAAGGCAGATCAGTAATGGTGAGTACAAACGGGTTGTTGATAAATCAATAGTATTTTTCACATTCTTGTATATTAGGAAAGTATATAATGAAAAATTTCTTCGCTAACAATTGATACATGGCGTTTCATAATCTCACGGATATCATCATCAACGTTAAGCTCATTTTAATTAATATGTGTTTTTAGCCGTGGAAATGGGGCAAAGTTCTTATCTAACTTTGAATGCCATAGTTCAAGCCTCATTTTGAAAACTGTAATTTTTTATGACACTGGAGCACTGCGATCTCTTTTCCTTGCAGCGCCAGGTTGATGAAATTCATGTAATCAAATATGTCAATCAAAAATGTATGTATGTATTTATTCACACTGCAAATGGGTATATACCCTTTGGCAGTGATAACTAACTACACTCAATAATGACAATTAATAAAAAACATAACTAATAAAAAACAATAAAATAATAATAATAATAATAATAATAATAATAATAATAATAATAATAATAATAATAATAATAATAACAAGGAGCATCCTAAATTAAATGAAGCATGATCATTTAAAATAACATTTAAAGTAAATCTAATTTGTATCTTAACCCTAAGTTCGAACTAAGACCCACGAGTGTGACAGGTTTATACCTGCACAAGTACCTTTCGGCACTACACTTATTTCACTGTCAACTCACTCACTGCACTGATTCTATCCTGATTTCACTAACACTTCAAAACCATTTCACTGTTCAAATACTTTGCACAGCCACTTCACTGACACAAACACACTTCACTTACACAATAGACTTCACTAACACTACACACTTCACTGACACAACACACTTCCTCACTGATAGAATACTTCAAATAACAAGATATCAATTACATCCTTTAAATAGTGTGTATAATATACTACAGTCTATTAGTAAAATCCTTAAGCCTATTTTTAAATGAGAGGGATATAAGAAAACGGACATCAGACAATTTTGGGTAGGCCTATATATATCTGATTTAGCATCTTGCAAAAATTTGTGTATTTCTTAACGTAGTATGTAAATTCTCTTCAAAACTTTAACTTTGGAAAGCTACAAGAGTGTTTCAAATTCGGAAACAATTTCTTTGCATAACTCATAAAAGAAATGTGAGTTGAGGGCATTCACTTTAATGAAGTTCACTTCTGTAATCATTGCATTGAGAATATTTTTAAACCCATCAGGCATGGTTTTCACCATTAAGGTTTGGTGATGAATAGTGCGTGTGTACCGATAATATTCGGGGATTTTTTGTTCACCAAAGTTTGGAAACCAGAACGGTAACCTAGCATTGCTGGAGCGCCGTCAGAACACAAGCCAGTGACATGTTCTCATTTGATGCCATGCGTCTCAAAGAATCTGTCCACTTTGTCAAATATTTCTCTTGTAGTTGTTCTAGTGCTGAAAGTTTCTGAAAATAAAAATCATCTTCCAAGTGCTTGTCATCTACATATCGAACGTAGACGCAAAATTAGGCTAAGTTGGCAACATCCGTCGTTTCATCAAGCTGAATCCCAAAGAAATTGAAAATGGAATTCTGAATCCGGGACACATGTTTCAGCTTCTGAAGTTCAGAACTTCCGAGCACATTCGAAATGATATCTTTGCAGAAAAGTAATATCAACTGTTCCCCGATGTTGTGGGTTTTTTGGCGGGAGTTATTTGCCTTTAAATCTCATAGGAGGCTTTCAGTCCAGCCTTGATGTTCTGAGAAAACATTCCTATGTCGTCAAGCCTAGATTTATGCAATCTCTTAGTTTGGCGTTTAAATAAGTTGGCATATTTATTTATTGAGCTGGATGCTTCGTTTCCAAGTGTCTCTGCTGGGCTTTAGACAAATGGATACCAACACCTCAGAACACAAAACGCACTGTGGTTTTTTTCCCCATAAGACGTTAATACAGTAAAACCAAATTTCAAATATGAATCGTCATATCTCATGCTCTGTTTTGGAGGCATTATAAATCTGAAAAAAGTAGTAATTAATAATTTTCATGTTAACAGTTAAAAACTAGATTAAATAGACTTACTAATTAAGTTAATGGAAAATCCAAAGTATAACTAGCATCACTTACAAAAAAACTCACCAAAATAAGCGGACTTAGCAACAATTGCAAATAGCCCAATACTTCAATCCCTGGAACCCTAAGGGACCGCGGAGCCCAGTTTGAGAACCACTGATCTAGAATCATACAGAAGCGAATAATCATAAGAATGATTTTAAAATTTACATTTGAATAATTTTTTTTACATTTCCTTTGTCAATAGTTTGATTTACTTCATGTTTGGCTGAAACCAACCGTACTCCTTTTGATTTTGCTGAGGGTGAATCGGAGTTGGTTTCAGGTTTTAATGTTGAATATAGAAGAGGTGGTTTTGCATTAATTTTTTTGGCTGAATATGCCAGTATTTATCTCGGAAGCGACTCTAAAGCATACAAAAAACAGAGGGTAGTTCTTATTTTGAGTGAACCATACTGTATAGAAACTTTTCCATGCGCAAATATTTCTAGATTATAAAAATGAGTTTATACTGAAGCAGTAATTAGGAGAGGGAGAGACCGATTTATTAGCGAAGTGATATCTCCATATTTTTATTACATGTATTCGCGGGGATGTTCTGGCGACTTCGTTAGAATTAGCTTCCTCACACAGGTGTTTCGTCACTTGTCAGCATCGGACAGATTTAGGGCCACCTTGAGCGGGGTTTCGTATAGACTCGATGAAGCATAAAAGCCGGAGTCGGACTAGACCCGTGGGAAAGATACTGCCAAGCTTGGGTTTTCCAAAGAACGGGTATTCTTGTGAGATATACAAACTAATTTGATGTTATGGGAAATCCAAAGTTTAAATTTAGAGATGACATATTTCGCGCCCAATAAGGAGAGATCTTGGTCCAGCTTATGAGGTCACTTTGGACCAATAGGGAATAGATTTTAGGCCAGTTAGTGACGTAGTTTTTAACCAATAGAATAGTTAGTTTTAGCGTAGGATAGGTTTTTATAAATAAGGGTGACGGGGAGCGGAGATAACGACTACTATTCCGCCTCGGAGCGGAGATCATCAAAACAACTTTACATCGTGTCGGCGGCCCTACATACAGGGCAGAATAACTACTTCGTTTGGTGTCGACAGGACTACTATTTCGCTTCGTGTCATAGTGTACTGGACAGAGTATTGAATTTGTAGTATCGGATAGAGCTTATTCAGAGCCGCCATAGAGTCGATACAGAAGTGCGACCAACGATTGAATTATATGTCAGCCGGAAATACATATTCTAGGGTTTACCAAGTGGATACGACAATAAACTTATAGTTTTGAAGTTTACGCTGCCTTTTATATAAGTAGCCGGCTTGGTATTATTCCCGACATCAACCTACACCACAACCGTACCTCGGCTACCCTGAGTGAATCTCACGCAACATCGAGACGCACCCACCCTCAAATGGCGCCCAACGTGTGGTCCCAATAACCACTCACCCTCAAATGGCGTCCAACGTGGGGCCACAATAACGACACCCACCCACAAATGGCGCCCAACGTGGGAACTCAACAACGATTCCACCCACAATACTTTTTATGAATATTTTGTAATTTTTACTACATATCACTGATACAGATTAGTTGCAAGCTTTAATGAATTTAGTAAATACTTTTATAATATTCATCTCAACAACATTACAAGTTCGTAGTATGTTTTCATGATGTAGTCTGCGTTTGACAACCGAACATGCTTAAAAGAACTCACGCAAATATTATTAGTTTCAGTTTGGCATTGAAAACAGAACCATGAATGGTTTCTACTTTCTCTGGATATTTGAAGCATTATGAAATTGTTCTTTTGAGCTTATGTACGTTTTTCCCTGGTGGCAGTATATCAGCATTTTACGCTTCGTGGCATTGATGCTGGGTCGGTGATACAGCGCAGCGCAGAATGTATCGGCGAATTCGTCTCTTTCATGTTCTTTGGTATGCGAATTAAATGACTGTAATGATGTGGAGTCCCCGTGTGGTTTTGTTCATACATGGACATGCCATTTTGTTATGGCGAGGCTTCGTCAACACCAACTTCCAATTAAAAGCCATCTCAAATGATTTGCGGGTATATTTAATTTGAGGTTTACATCCTACACAAGGCAAACGAGCCATAAAACCATTTCAACAGACATGTAATTTGAGGATTTTATTGTCTAGGCTAGACCATACATTAGTGGGTTGTTACTGCAGGGATTATATGCATTTTTTAGTCCGAGCTTTTATTTAAATTTTCCTGATCTAAACCGTGGGGAACAGGGATAGGAGCTGTATTTACAAACCACTAAAATCATTGTGCAGGACATTTCCGTGAAACGGAGTATTTTCGGGGGACGTGTGGGAGGTTGGTTAGACCGGACTTGTGTACTTTAGCCGAAATTGCAGACAGGGTTCCGTCGTCCTGTAATTAATACCCGTCCAATCTTCCACCACTGAAGAGAAAAAGGGAAGGAAGAGGGATGGAGATGAAACGAGAGTCAGACAAAGTGACAAATTAATTATTTTGATTGTCCGGCGGGACGCATTTAGATCGAGGGATGGTCCACGGGGGTGTGTTTTTAGGGTTGAAAGGGAGAGAAAGCAACCTTCTCTTATTCGAGCAAATGCATGCGAATTTAATCATGGTGTCGAGTAACCTGCAGGTATAAGCAATGCACTCTCAATGTAGACCATTTCTAAGACACTGGTAAATGTCTCGATGTGAAATATTGATCTATACCAGAGTGGAAATGTCAATATGTCGCATTGTTATTAACAGAGTGACACCAATGAACATAGCAAACACTAACTTTATTTTGGAAATGAAATATCTCGTAGTGGAATTTCCTATGGAATTTCTGAAGAATTCGCAAAGAAGTAGACTATAGAAACGAGAAAAAATTGTAGTTATATAGAGTTAATGTAGATGAGCTATAAAACACATTTGTAATACATAAGAAAATCGTACTTATATCGTAGAACACACATAATGATGATAATGATAATAATAATAATAATAATAATAATAATAATAATAATAATAATAATAATAATAATAATAATAATAATAATAATAAATACGAATAGATTTTCTTTGCGTTTTGACTTTTATTGGATATTGTGTGTTAATTACAAGACTTTTTATATTTTTGGTGTTTTTTCTTTACTGAAGATCGAGAATTAGCTGGGAGACATTTTGATACGTCTTCGAGATAACATCGATTTCTAACCACTATGCATTAAATAATTGTCTGAGACAAATAGGCCTATGCTCTTCATTCATTATGGCGTTATTAAAGAACAGCATTCTTGTATCCATAACAGGCATGAAGGAAAACCAGTGTTTTAAATATGAATCGTGAATTGCAGAAACGTAATAAGTAACATTTTTTCTCAAATTGAATTTTTCATATAGGTAGTTGTAATAATATTCGTATATGGACCTTTCAAGTGGTCCAAAAATCCCACATCTCCCGTGATAAGTATATATTTCATAGCCGCAATAAGTTGCAGTGAATTGCAGGAACACCACAAATTCAGGACATGTGAAAGTTTTTCACAAACTAAAACAATTCAATTTGCTTTCCTTTGTTTTTATAGAATTAAAGGAATTTTGGAGATTTTATTAAAAACGCTATTCACACAATTTTGCCTTTTTCTGTATGTTTATGCCCTTTTTTCATTTCTTACCTTAAATATACATTTAAAGTTTATATTTTTTATAAAGTAGAGATAATTGTCCTCCATCTTCTTCACCTAAAAGTTGTTTTGTAAAGAAATAAAATGATTATTACTAGTCTTGAATTCCAGAAAGCCGACATGTCGAAGTAATTTACATATTTTTTGTAGAAAATACTGAAGAGAAAAATTAAAGTTTATATATGTCAAACGCTGGAACTTATTATTATACTTCAAAAAAAAATTTTCACTTCATAATACCAAACGCTTTTGAAAATAATCTTTTTTTTTTTTTGCCTCTTGAAAAATGTATTGAAATGGCCTGTGGGGTTTCTGCAATTTACGATTTGTATAGTTTTAATATTTCTTTAAATATTTAAATTTTGGTGCAGAGGCTCAACTCATTTTTGTACTCACTGTATGCTCATTTCAACCACCTGATCTCTTTTTATTAACTCAGGGAGTGACAAAGGTCCTTGAAAACTGCGATATTTAAATCCTACGTTTAAGACCCATATGTACTGTTGCTTTAAAGGAATCGATGAGATACGAGAAGTCAGTGGGTAAATCTTCAGTCCTTTACTACAACCATAAACATTTATTCAGATAGTTTCCTGTCAACTGGCCTACAGACCAAATCCCAGCCCCCGTGTGCCAACTTTTTCCATATTATTTTCTATGAATGGAATGGTATGAAATGAGGACAAAATGTAGTGTAATAAAGAATGTTGGCGGAATAAAATTCTATAAGATTAGGGAAAGAGAAGACTCAGAGAAATCCTTCAGTCTCTGATCTTTCTTATTAGAAGTATCACTTCAGTCGGAAATTAATCCTAGTCCACGGCAGAATAAGTCCACGCTCTGCGGGAGAAACAGAAGAAAATTAAAGAGAAATCTTAACAGCTCAAGCAAAAAGCCTCAGAATGCTCAATTCGTGTTCTACGTCACACTGAGAGGGTGAGATGAACTGAAGTCTGACTTGTGATGCAGACAGAGTGACTCGAGAGGCAGAAATGTTTGTTGCCCGGTATCTCTGCCCTCGAACCAAAAATTGCACCGACACGAGACAGTGATTGATATACAGCATTACACTGGCTGTTACGGTCTGTATGAGGCGGGGTTAAGTGCAAATTTTATAGCGTGACAAATCTGTGTGTTGCGTGCTGGCTAAAGAATGGGTAAGGACCATACAGAGTTGCATTATCACACTTTTCACTCCCGTGCTGAAATTGCAGCCTATCGCTATACTTAGGCCTAAATGACAGCACATCGTTAGTGCTATAAATATTGATTTAGTAAAACACATGTCTCTAACTACTATATTAAATGTAACTGTAAGGTTAATTGGAAAAGACAGAGAAGCAGAACAATTACAAGTTTCCAAGGTAGGCCTAGGCTATATCTCTCAGAAGACAAGAGTGCATAACGTTTTTACAAATATAGATTTGAAACTATATGAAGAGATTCAAAATTCAGACGATATTGAATCTCAGTGTGAAAATATGATGCATCTAGTAACTCGAAAACAAGAAAACACCCTCGAATGTCAGGAAAAATTCTAAAGCTTATGAATTCAGAGTTTCTTAAACTACGTAACTCTACAATTGGGGCAACAGCATAATTTATTATTAATAAGACCAGATAAAATTTGAGGAAATATATACTTTTTCGCTAATGACACTGTTTTAATCTTCAGTGGTACAAACTATGAAATATAATATCTAAATAAAAACATCTAGAAAAAGTAAGCGCTGATAATGTATATTAATTGAGATATTTTTAAAAATATATTTTTCATAATATGATCAATTTTGAAAAATAGAGAAATGTTTTTCACTCATTTGCGATTTAACACGTTTGAAGTAGAAGAACGTAGTTGTAGATAAGTAATTAAATTAATTTATGGTAAACATATTTTTATCTATGGAGGGGCAAAACGAAATTCTTCCAATCCGTGATACTTCATAGACACAGTATATTTTTGTCTAGCTCCTTGTTAAAGGCGGTTGCATTTGGTTGCATGGTGCAACATAATCTGAGAAATTGCGCCCGAATTTTGGCACCACGTCGAAGTAGAAAAACGGTCGTCGTACTTCGTAAGACAAGTATCTAAGAATTTATTATATAGCTGATGTATGTACATTAATTCAGGAAGTCTATGCATACTAGGAATTAATAATAGCTCTTTTTCATTTCAGTGGATATTTATTTAGGAGTCAAATTCGTAAAGTTTCTTTTTTTCGCACGAGTATAATGTTTGTGAATCGTGGCGAAGCTAGCACAAATTTATATTAAATAAAGATATAAAATTGGAAAAGTTATGGCTGTCTACATTCAGAACCATTAAGAATTAAGTATCCATGGAATCACAGCTACACCGGCCATAATCAACGAAACGGATATTCACAATGAAAAGTAACGTGAACGCCAAAGTATACGGTCAGGTTATTAATGTAAGCATTCACAATTATTTTCGTAGACAATGTGAACACAGAAGCCTGCAAACTCCAGGCGTTTTGTTTGCGGTGACATCAGCGATGATACAAAAGTAATATCTGAACAGCGCACGAAAAAGAGCACTGTAGAGCGCTGACGAAGAACGCTGGAAGAAACATAATAAAATGACATCGTTTGACGAAAGATTGATCCTTCTCCAGTCATATCGCTGTGTATGATAAAACACATCTATCATATAAAGTTAATACGCTGAAAGAAAATAGGTATAAGGAAGATCATTAACAAGAAGAGCAAAGGCATATATATTGTTAATTTATTTTATCATACTGACAATGTTATAGTTAACCTATAATAGTAACCATATCTTCTAGGCTAAATACTAATTTGTAGTGGTCAGCTGTATGTTCTATGTGGAACAAATATCTTACATTTTCAATTCTTTTCTACGAACATGAAATATTCAACTGCACTTTCACGTGATTCTACTCTGTGATTGCAATCATCTGCTTACGGATATATTTCATGGCCTTTTGGTAAGTGACCATGGACTGGGATCATGCAATACAAGCAATGACTACTACATATGTAACCTTAGACTAGGTATGTCAATTGATGCCCACAGGAGCAAGCACGCGATTTAGAGCCCAGGACAGCCTGAGCGCTTTACAGCGGAAAGGAAAGAGACAGACGAAAGAGGTGGTATATGCCGCTTGGTCGAGCTATATTCAGGGATGGCCAGCACTGATTGAATATATAAAGGGAAGAGAACTGATTAAAACTGTATCCATGTTAATTCTTAGATTTTCCTGAGAAGTATAAGTGAATTGTAAGAATGTAAGCTTTAATTTTAATGCTCATTTTTCACAAATTTTATATTTTTACTCAAAAGAAATATTTTCTCAACTTTTCGTATAGAAAAATGAAATTTTCAGGTATAGACCTATATATTTAATAGTCTTACAGAATGTTTTCGTAAATCTAATATACCGTATATACGTATTACTGAAGATAATGTATTGAAAATTTTGAAATTATTCGCATGGAAATTGTTTGTAAGGAAATGAATTAACAAAGCAACTACTGTTACATCATAAGCAAAAGACACGTGCCCATGTGTTGTAAAAATGTCAGCTCTATAGGTTCAGCAGATTTCGAGAAAATAATTTAATATTCTGATAATAGGAAGTTGCTCACAAAATATATCACCTTAAAAGCATAATGCGATGAGAGTTTTGTTATGTAATATTAGTTACACTTAAAACAGATATAGTACCTAGGTAACTTTGCTTTGTACTGTAATATTGTTTTGATTAGTTTATTGATTACTTTTGTAAGGCTAAAGATACCATCAATATAAATTCCAACTTATCATGTCATACTCAATCTCTTTCTTTGGAATATCACTTTCTTTATGAATGATGTTTCATCCACTTAATACAATATAATATTATACTACTATGGAATTTAAGTGAATATTCCTTCTTAACTCTCTATTATGTTATTAAGATTTAAAACACAAATGCAATATTAAGAAATCAGTGTTAGTACTTTTGTTTTACAGACAATATAGATAATATTAAACAGAAAGAAGCCATATAAAAATAACGACATAAAATTTCACGTTCCGTTTGAAGTTTGTGCACCACTGTTTTCATAATCCAACAGGTTGCTTATTCATATACACAATCCTTCCTCTTTCCATACTTAGCGCTTTCTGCCCGCGCACGACGTCAAGGTCAGAAAAATGCGCTTGCTTTGACATCACTGAGCTAGATTAAGGAAATTGCACACTGTCGTGGCGTTGCACACGTGTTCTCCTTGTCTTGCTAAAGTCATGGCTCACACTACAATATTGTCTGCAGTTAAAAGCAGTTAAACATTTTCCCCAATTTAAATTTATGATTTTGATACAACTGATTTTAATTTATTTTATATTCTACATCTATATTTTCTTCATTAGATTTAATTTTATACTAAATATTATAAGTAACAATTTTCAGTCACGTGAGCTAACAATAACAGTTTTAGTTTGAAACTGTCCGCTTGCCCGAGTAAAAGTCGGCACTCAGCAAGGTGCAAGTGTTATGCACTAGTGTACTGTGGCAATACTTGCAAAATTCAACACATTGTTGTTCTGATGGACAAGTAGCCAACCAGTTCGTAATGCGAGAACGAATTACGAGAAATCCAAAGAAATTAATTAATTTAAAATGTCTGTTTTTATATTACTATTTTGAGGCCTATCAGTTTATATATGTATATGTTTATGTATAAAGCAATTTCAAGGACATGTACCGTTGGAATAAATATCTTATTTTAATAATTAAAAATTCTTGCACATTAGAAATTAAATAATTATTTTTTGTACTGTCACGTATAAATATCAACTCTGTAACATACGAAATACGAATACGAAAATACGAAAAGCCTGAAATCCCATAAGGGCAACGGCCTCCTACAGGAGAGTGAGGGTGAGCTGAATGTCTACTACACTTGGGGAGCCAGTCCAAGAGAGCTTACACTATACACTTACAAACTAATCACATAAACAAATTATACCAACTAAACACGAAAAACAATACATACTAAACACGTAAATTATGCAAACTAAACATCCACACAAAAATATGCAAACTGAACACATAAATTATAATCCGAACACAACTGTCCACACTAAACACACGATAAAAACAAAAAGAAAAAAATTACACAAACTGAACTCATACATAATCTTAACTCACACACAAACTAAATACACAAAAACCTATACTAATTGGATACATAAATTGTACAGCCTAAACACCCATACTATCTAAACTAAACGCACAAAAACGATACAATTGAACACAAAAATTATACTAACTAAATACATGAACTATACCAACTATACACGGAGTCAAACTATCCAAACTAAAACACACAAAACCATACAATTGAACACAAAAATTATACTAACTAAATAAATGAACTATACCAACTACACACGGAGTCAAACTATCCAAACTAAAACACACAAAACCATACAATTGAACACAAAAATTATACTAACTAAATACATGAACTATACCAACTACACACGGAGTCAAACTATCCAAACTAAAATACACAAAACCATACAATTGAACACAAAAATTATACTAACTAAATACATGAACTATACCAACTACACACGGAGTCAAACTATCTAAGCTAAAACACACAAAACCATACAATTGAACACAAAAATTATACTAACTAAATACCTGAACTATACCAACTACACACGGAGTCAAACTATCCAAACTAAAACACACAAAACCATACAATTGAACACAAAAATTATACTAACTAAATACATGAACTATACCAACTACACACGGAGTCAAACTATCCAAACTAAAACACACAAAACCATACAATTGAACACAAAAATTATACTAACTAAATACATTAACTATACCAACTACACACGGAGTCAAACTATCCAAACTAAAACACACAAAACCATACAATTGAACACAAAAATTATACTAACTAAATACATTAACTATACCAACTACACACGGAGTCAAACTATCTAAGCTAAAACACACAAAACCATACAATTGAACACAAAAATTATACTAACTAAATACATTAACTATACCAACTACACACGGAGTCAAACTATCCTAACTGAAACACACAAAACCACACAATTGAACACAAAAATTATACTAACTAAATACATGAACTATACCAACTACACACGGAGTCAAACTATCCTAACTGAAACACACAAAACCATACAATTGAACACAAAAATTATACTAACTAAATACCTGAACTGTACCAACTACACACGGAGTCAAACTATCCAAACTAAAACACACAAAACATAAATCGATACAAAATATTAACTTACCTTTCAACAAGGGATTTGTCTCCCAGAGCATTGAATATTTTTGAACATATTTTTCCTTTTTTTTTTTTTCTTGAATGCCATATTTGAACACATTGTGCAACTAATGTAAACTTAAAAATCAAATTCTCAAGAAATCGTCTTCCAGTGCAAGATACAGGATTGTACTGTGAGTATTTTATTCTATTGCATGTCAACGTGCATGAGTATGAATATTTTTTCTATTCAATTGTGTATGTATAATCACATTTGCTAATTTTTATGTTCCGTTTTTCCAAGCACAAATTAAAAAAAAAAAATACGAGTTTTCTCTGAATTTTAGGGGATTTTTAATATGATACAGGGGAATTTCTTGTTCCTTGGTTGGCAACACTGATCGGAGGCAATCTGCCACATGCCTGTATCCCACTGAAAATCATGATTTCGTGCATCACTTCAATGTATTTACAATAATTTAAAAGTCACTTGCGGATGCAAAGTTATAGTTAATTTAAAGACTGGGATACCCCACTGAAACAGTCTGTACATAATATCATTTAAGAGATGCAATCATACATTTTGAACATGGAAATAGATTCCTGTAGGAAAATATTAGAATATCACAAAAATCAGCTATAATTCTAATTTGTAAGTCTGTAGGAAGAGAACGAGTGGAAAAGATAAGAATAACCCCGAGGTTGAGTGCAAGAATTACAATAAACAGGTGGTATGATTTCCATATTCACTTTCATTGCAATGAAGACCTAAAGATAATGGTAGATGTGGCAGTTTGTTACTGAGAAGGAAGTGGCGTGCTGCGATATTTACGAGCCGGAAAGTTATATCGACATAGAATCCTCCATTTTCTCCCTTCTAGATGCAATGCTTTATGTCACGAGCTACTCAGTTCATTAAATATTTAGCAGGATATATCATAATATCGCGTAAAGCGAGAACCTAGCAGATGCTTTTAAGCTATCTCCTCTGTATCCGTCAACAATTTCTTTTTTCCTCCTCTCTTTTATTCTAGCCTTTGTACTTACGATAAAAATAAATTTTTAGGAAGAAATTTCAAAGGACTGAGTAGCATTCTGTTACGAATTCTTTCGCTTTCGTTTCATAGATAAGAGACTGGCTCATTTACAAAGTTAAAAAATCACAAACATACAGGTATGATTTATTGACATATTGATTAAAATGTTTGTTTACTGTAGGCTATCATTAGAATAGTTAATTAACACAATGCGTCGGTGAATTCTGTGGTGTTTGGGTAAAAATGAGTTCGGAGATAAATTAAAATTAAACTTGGAACCCTTATTACAAATAATTTTCTACACAAATAAAACACATCAACTACTAGTATTCTTTGATTTTTGCACACCCACTTGTATAATTTAACTTGTATATTCATCTGGGAAACAAAATTCCACCTGGACAAAAAAATGACTTATACCCCTTTACCCGAACACCACAGAATTTTTCTTTCCTCCAATATATCTATGGCTAAGAAGTCCCTATCTGTAAATTTGCAGATAAATTTAACAAATGTTTAATTTTTTTTTTCAAAATAGACAAATTTGTTATATCTGTTTCTGCTTTGCAAGATCTTCTATTCGAGGATAAAATATTAGTAAACTGTCTAATTTTGTGAACATAATAATTTCGTAATTAATCTAAATAATAATATAGGCTAATTAAACTACATTTACAATTTTTGTAGATACGAGGTATCATTTCTTAGCCATTGATATAAAGATCACGTATTATACTGCCGAAACAGAACGAGCAATGAAACTTAATGAAAGTAGTTATTTCAACGTTGTGGTATTCAACTAACTTATCTCCCTATTCAAGAAATTTAAGATTATTGCATATTAGAAGTATACAAAACTATGTAATGCAATACGTCCTTTAATATGCACCGTTCACCCGCATGTCAAAATATATCAGCCATTCTGACTGACGCTTTAACAGTTGTTGTTACTAAATAAATGTAGTTGAAATCTTCTTTTACTTCAGATTCATTATCTCATGAAAATTAATTTCTACTGTTTAAAACATTTGTACATCCTACGGCATGAACACGATAAAAAAAAAGTCAGCGTAGAGGTGACCACATCACTTCTTCGCGTCGAGGTCAAAAATGCATTTGACGTCACCATATCACCTCCTCGTGCAGAGGTCAAGAAATCGTATGAGTTGATACCGTCACCTCCTCGTATCCAGGTCAAGAAAATATAACTTCTTCTATACTCCGCGTCACCAGAATATGCATCTGAGTGTCAAATGCAATCACCTCTGCCGCTTCCCCGGGATTTTTAAAACTTCGTGCGCCGTTGCGAATGGGAGTATTATCTCTACCCCAGCCCACGCACGTCTTGAATCAGCATAGGTCACCCGGTGGCGAATGCTGGTGCTATATGCGTATAAGGAAAACATCAGTCTTTTACAGATAGCCATGTTGAAAGAAGTAGTGTGTTAATTGTGCAGTCATTTGTCTTTAAATTCCTGTCTACTGTCTTGTTTTATTATTTTACATTTTTATTTTGCTAATTTAGTTTATTGATTAGTTTAATTTATTGTGGAGGGTGAGGTTGGATCATCTGTTATATAATAATAATAATAATAATAATAATAATAATAATAATAATAATAATAATAATAATAATAATAATAATTTATTTATTTATTTAATCTGGCAGAGCTAAGGCCAGTAGGCCTTCTCTTCCGCCCAGCGAGACTCTAATAGATTTGCTTACATAGTTAATACATTAATATCTAGATCATAAAACAACATGAAAGTAAATAATGAAAATTGGATAACTAATGTTAGTGTCACAATAATAAACATTGGTAAGAAATAGTTATAATAATAATAATAATAATAGTAATAATAATAATGAGATAATTTAGATATTTATCTGTGATATATACAACAATTAAACATTGAGAAACTTGAAATAGCTATTATTGTTAACAAGAATTCTTAGAAAAATATCTCGTTAACCTATTCTTAAATTGATTTGAAGTCTGACAGTCCCTGACATTACTCGGTAGGGAATTCCAAAGTCGAGGAACAGCCACAGTGAAAGAAGATGAATATGAGGATGTTCGGTGGGAGGGAATGGATAATATTGAGGAGTGTTGTGATCGTGTGTCTAGGTTATGATGGGTGGATAAATTTTGAAAACGAGACGCAAGATAGACAGGAGTGGAGAAATGTAATATGTGAAAGAGAAGGGAAAGACAGTGGATTTTCCTACGATCTTCTAGACGGAGCCAGGACAACATTTCGAGGGATGGTGTTACGTGATCAGCCCGGCGAATATTGCAGACGAAACGGACGCACATATTATGAACACGTTGTAGTCTCTGCGCCGAAGTAACGCGTAGGTCAATAAACAGAACATCACAGTAATCGGAGTGGGGCATCACGAGTATTTGCACTAACATTTTTTCATGGAAAAGGGTAGAAAATTCTTCAATTCTTCTAAACGAGTGGATTAATGAGAATACTTTTTTTGCAGGTTTCTCCAACTTGAATGTTCCAATTTAAACTTTTATCCATATAAATACCTAGATTCTTTACTGATTCACTGAAAGGAATTTCGGTGCCGTGTATTTTAATCGGGGACAAATTTGATATGGTAATAGTGCTTAACAAACGTGAATGACCCACAATGATTGACTGTGATTTTTCTGGATTTAGTTTAAGTCGGAATTTCCGTGTCCATGTCCAGATTGAGTCCAGATCGTCATTAATTTTAGTTATTGCATCATTTATTTCGTCAGTGTGGAATTTTATGTATATTTGAAGGTCGTCTGCATAGAGATGGTGTCGGCAATACTTTAGAGATTCTGATATGTCGTTGATATAAATTGTAAATAGTAAAGGACCAAGAACTGATCCATGTGGGATCCCTGACGTCACTGCTTGCCTACAGGAAGAACGATTTCCAGCTATCACACTTTGTTGGCGGCCATTAAGGTAAGAGGCAAACCACAGGACAACGTGCTCTTCTAGGTGTAGTCTTCTGAGTTTACATATTAACAAGTCAATGTCTACAGAATCGAAGGCTTTGCTGAAGTCAAGTAAAGTCATTATTGTCAATTTACGTTCGTCCGGGCCTCGCGTAGATCTTCCGTGATTTTAAGTAATGCTGTATTTGTGTTATGTCCGGCCCTGAAACCTGATTGATAAGAGTCGAGAAGTTTGTATTTGTTTAAGCATTCTGTCAGTTGGCAAACGAATAGGATAATATGATTTGCTAAGTCACAGCAAAAATACCGTTTACAATGTATATAACTTTCTTAAAGATCTTGAGGAAATTGCCACCACGAATTTTGGAAAAAATGTGTGACATTCCTAAACGAACTGTAAACAGGGGGAAGCGCTAAAATATACAGAACCTCTTCTGAAATATTCTTCTATGAAAACAATCAAATAACGTCATGTGAAAGATCTCAATGACTTCGATAGAGATGTGTTACACCGTACAGTACTTGAATTTTATGACAGGGGTGAATATTCGACTTTATCTAAATTAAATAAAGTCATGGCAGAAAAAATCACAATAGTCTATTTTAAGAATGTTTAAAAAAACTGAGGTTTACGTACAGAAGATGTAACGAAGGAAAAAGATTTTTAATGAAAAGACGAGATATTGCAGCGGCAAGGGCTGCTTTCTTGAGAAAAATGCATAACATCCGACCATCTGGTGACACAAGGCCCATATTTTGTTTGGATGAAACATGGATCAAAAAAGCCATTCGTTGAAGTATATATGGCAGGACTCAAAATCATCAGGTGGAATGAGGATACCTGTTGGAAAGGAGGGAAATTTACTGTATGCTCTGCTGTATCGGACAGGACTGATTTTGTTTCCGAAAGTAAATTGATATTTGAGGCTAAAAATAACACTATCATTTAGAAATTCAGAGCTGTTCAAAGAGTGGTTCGTGAATGATTTCTTGAATTATCTGAAAGAAGGTTCAGTAATAGTAATGGATAATGCAAGTTATCACACAGTTCATTAAAATAAGATCACGTCCAATAATACAAGAAAAGCAGATATGTATTATTCCTTGGTTCACCGCTAGCTCTTCCGCTCTAAGTCCGCGAGCGTGGAAAAATAAAATATATGCACTATATATTTAATAATATATATGGGCTAATATTTTCATAATGGGTATATTTCTGATTTCCTGAAAGAACGGCTATATTTTATTTAGCCCTAATCTATTTTGGGCAATCACATATTTAACACAATTATATGGACCAATGTCTCGAAAACATGTACTTCTGAGTTTTAAAGAATGTCTATTGTACTGGAAGTTAATTTATTTTTGCAAGCGTATATTAAACATGTATGAGTTAAAGTTTTCATATGATGCACAACTTATTTCCAATTTTTTTAAGAACTGCTGTATTACACAGAGGGCTAAACTATTATTAAATATTAGGGGTCAATATCTTCATTATGGGTATATTTCTTCAGGAACGGTTATATTGTACTGGGAATTAATTTATTTCATGCGGGGATAACATATGCAGTAAATAATATGTAGATAAATGTTTTCATTCATGGTGTAGCACGCAGCGCATGAAGTTCGCAAGAATTTCTCTTTCCGTAAACATCTTGGGTGCTATGTATAGACATTTCGCTAGCCCGCGCTACGAACGTGCTAAACTAGCCCCGGCTATCGACTGGTTACTTATATAGGATTCATATCGTATCATATCGCTAGCACTGGTTTATGAATACGAAAAACGTTAGTTCGCTGATCATCCACCAGAAGACCGAGCTAAGAATGTCTATGAATATGGCCCTTAATGACTGAACCAAAACGGAAAATATACACTCACATTGAAGTGAATATTCAGTTGATGCAGACTATAGCCAAATTCAAGAAAGCATATGAGATGACACATCACCTTCTCGTGCCAAGGTCAAGAAAGCATCATGGAGCCATGCGCTCGGGTGCTGGTTCGATCTCCACTTGGGCTGATTATCTGGTTTTTTCCGAGGCTTTCCCCAACCGTAAGATGAATGCCAGGTAATGTATGGCGAATCTTCTGCTTCATCTTGCTGAATACCATCTTGCTATTAACAATCTCAACGACGCTAAATAACCTAGTAGTTGCTAGAGCGTCGTTAAAGAACCAACTATAAGAAGCATTATGAGCGGATCACATCACCTCCTTGTGTCGAGGTCAAGAAATCAAAGAGCTGACCATATCATTTCTTTCAGCCGAAAAAGAATGAGGAGATACCAAGCAGTAATAAGGTCAAAAGGTTATGCTACAAGATATTAATTGTTTTTCAAATGTGTAAATAATCAAAGTGTACAAACAAGACTGTTACATAGAAATTAGACATGTTTCTGTTTTATTTAATATATTCAAAACTTTATATTTTATTTTCTACTTTAATATATTCCAAAGTTCATGTGAAATAGTCATCTCATTTGAAAAGAAATTAAATTATACAGGGACATCATTTTATTTTTACTTCAATTTTTATTGTACCTGAAATTTTGAATGTACTTCACTCCCACCCCTTCTACTAATGAAGTTCCACTGTCCTCCAGACAGAATCAAGGCCGCGTATAGTAAACAGAACTGAGTGAGTGTAGTACGTTCCAGAAATATGTTCACGTTTTCCATTGACAAAAGAGCTTTCAATATTGAACCATATTTTCGCACAGGTACTGTCCATTTGCCTACGTCGCATCCCGATTTCCCCCACCTGCTTCTGCACGCCCCTCTGTAAAAGCTGGGCTGTCTTAGCTCTTTTCTGAAAACATTAGGAATTGGAGGTTTACGTAAAAATAACAGAAATAAAAGGGCCTCGTTAAGTAATTAACTGTCACGTGATTTCCCCCCTTTCTACGATCCTGCGGAAAGTAGATTGCATGTCTGAGTAATTTTATCTTTTCGGATCGGACAGAAGTGAAGATTGAATTTACAGTACGTAAGGTACTCTTTTATAGAATAGGTACAGAATTATTTCAACGTAAGTTACTAGTACGAAGGAGGAAACTGGGAATTAGAATTAGATGCAATAGTCTATAGTGCGATAATATGCACAAAAGATCTGAAGCCTGTATCGAAATGAACGGCCACCATTTTCAAAAATGTGTTTAAATATCCATATTATGGTTATTTTTCAATTGAACTTCATTCTCTATGTTGTACGCTAATGTGCCGTAGACAGTATAATATACACTGCATAATGAATTCGTTCGCATGGATAACTCAGTTCGTGAGTAAAAACAGTTATTGTTAATACTGTACTGTATTTTTATTAAACAAAAACCTAATGAAAATTATCGAACTCAAAATTGCGATATTTCCTAGTTTACGTAAATGGACGAACTACTTTTCTTCCCTCCTATATCTAGTAAAGTGATTTGTTTGTGTTTTACGCCAGTATCATCGAACTCCATTTGTGGAAGGGGTTAGCGAACGGTGTTTCCGGTTCTCTAAAGGTACAGCCAGGTTAATATTAAAAATGTTAGTAAAAATAAAATGATGTCCCTTTATATTTTCATACGATAAATTAGCGTTTTATTTGGAAAATAGAACTGTACAAACAACACTGTTATATACTGTGTGTATAATATCCAAAATCACTGAATATCTGAGCGAAATAGTAATGTGGGACTGAGATCTCTGGAAATTGCAGAATTGACTGAACTGGGAGGATAATATTAAAATGAATTTGAGGAAGGTGGGATAAGATTGTAGAGACTGGATTACTCTTGCTCAGGATAGGGACTGATGGCGGGCTTATGTGAGGGCGGCAATGAACCTCCGGGTTCCTTAAAAGCTATAAGTAAGTAAGTATATATGCAATGATTCTACAGGGACATCATTTTATTTTTACTTTAATTTTTATTGTACCTGAGTTTTTGAATGTACTTCACTCCCACCCCTTCTACTAAGAAAGTTCCAACTCCACACAGAACCAAGACCGCAGATAGTAAGCAGTACTGAGTTATTGAATATAGTACGTTCCAGAAATATGTTCGCGTTTTCCAGTGACGAAAGAGCTTTCAATATTGAATCATATTTTCGCACAGGTACTGTCCGTTTGCCTACGTCGCATCCCGATTTCCCCCACCTGCTTCTGCTCGCCCCTCTGTAATAGCTGGGCTGTCTTAGCTCTTTTCTGAAAACATTAATTTCTCTTAGGAATTGGACGTTTACGTAATATTATACAGCTATTTAATTTAACTTAAATAAAAGGGCCTCGTTAAGTAATTAACTGTCACGTGATTTCCTCCCTTTCTACAATCCTGCGGCATAACCACTTGGACGGACAGTAGATAGCATGTCTGAGTAATTTTATATTTTCGGGTCGGGCAGAAGTGAAAATTGAATTTACAGTACGTAGAGTAGGTACAGAATTATTTGAACATGAGTTACTAGTACGAAGGACGAAACTGGCAATTGGAATTAGACGCAATAGTCTATAGTGCGATAATATGCACAAAAGAACTGAAGCCTGTATCGAAATGAACGGCCACTATTTTCAAAATTGTGTTTAAATATTCATATTATGATTATTTTTCAATTTAACTTCTTTCTCTATATTGTACGCTAATGTGCTGTAGACAGTATAATATACACTGCATAATGAATACGTTCGCATGGATAACTCACTTCGTGAGTAAAAACACTTATTCTTAATACAGTACTGTACTTTGATTAAAGAAAAACCTAATGAAAATTATCAAACTCAAAATCGCGATATTTCCTAGTTTACGTAAATGGATGAACTACTGTTCTTCCTTCCTATACCTAGTAGAGTGATTTGTGTTTTACGCCAGTGTCAGCGAACTCCAGTCTTGGAGGGGGGAGCAAGCGGTGTTTCCGGTTCTCTAAAGGTATAGACAGGTTAATATTAAAAATGTTAGTAAAATAAAATGATGTCCCTGTATAAGTCTCATGATGACAGGCGGGCCATCTTACCTCAACCCTAACAGATCCAGGCCACATTCTCGGACTAGCAGCTTGGTAGGCCCCAGGATTCGAAGAATCAAGGTCTTGCTACATTGTGATCGGAAACCCGTACTATCCCCAAGGCTATTATTTCAACCAGATATTTTAACTGTTGCAGAAGGTAAATGAAGTAAGGGGAAGATGGAGAGTATTGATGTAAACGGGAGTACACCTAGAAAAATCCTATGCATTGTCTGCATTGTACACCACTAATTACACCACGACGTGGCCGAGGATCGAATCTGATCGCCCTGGATGGGAAACCAGCGCGATAGCGGTTGAGCCACAGACACGGTCTTCCGAATATTAAGGTCTATGAAATGTCTTATCTGAATTATCTGGGTTGTGAAATATCTTATCAAAATGAAAAAGATGTGAACAAGAAAATTACCAAATTTACACAAATTCTAGGAATAATAAACAATACTTTAAAAGCTAATTTACTACAAAAATCTACAAGAATAAAAATATATAATACACTAGCATTACCCTCCCTTTTATACGGAAGCTTGATTTGGACATTAAAGAAAAAAGACATGAACAGAATCAAAGCAACGGAAATGAAATTTTTCAGGAGGACAGCAGGATATAATCTTTTAGACCGAAAAAGGAATGAAGAAATTTTAGAACAATTAGAAGTAGAGTCAGTAGAAGAAAAAATCAGCAGATACAAATTAAATTGGCTAGATCATGTAAGAAGAATGGAAAATTCAAGAATCCCAAAAATTATGATGCAATATAAACCTAGAGGACATCGTCGACCAGGAAGACCTTTTAGAAGACTGCTAGATGGGCCGAAACAGGTCTACAGAGGCCTAATTCGTGAAGGATGATGATGAAATGTCTTAGTTTTTCATTAACGAAACTGAAAAAAGGAAGACTGAAAGGGATACGTATATTTACCCTTTTTACTGTATTTTTATCAGTCGTTCAATTTTTCAATAAAAAGCGTAATTATATATGAAATAATGATTTTAAGTAATTATTTAATTAGCACTGTTTAATTTAAAATTAAGACATAGAAAATTGTTTTGAAATTAGCTGGCTACAAGATGTGTTCAACTAGTATGGTGATGTCTACAAAGAAACGCTTCAATATTCTCGAGGTAATTTGAATATTGGCTTCGCTCATTAAACCTTCATTAAAGCGATGAGCCCAAAAACTTGCACTACGTCACGAGCATACTACGCACAGAACAAAGTTGGAAATCATATGCAGGCCTACGAACTTGTTAGAAAATGCTACAAAATGCTTTTGTTCGAAGAGTTTTTTGCAGTAATTTGGGAAGCATGGTTGCATAAACGCGGCGAATGTAGATAGTGAGAAGAGAGGAGAGGGAGGTCAGAAAAAATATGAAGCAAATTCAAGCTGGTACCCCTCACTTGTTTCCATGGTTGGCCATGACGGCCTTCTGCTAGCAGATGGAGGGAGAAGTTGGGGCTAATAATGAGAGCCGTATCGGTGGCTGTGGCAACGACCAAGCCCTGCAGCACAGATAAAAACGAGCAACACCACCACCAATTAGTGCAAACAGTGATATTGCAAATTGCTCATACTGCAGTAAAATGCTGCCTACATTACATAGAGAGTTTCAGTGAAATGCAGATATCAGAGTTGCTACTAACATACGTGGCCAGCTCCCTACAAATCTGCGATACCAATAATTGATGAGACAGTATCAATTTTGTTTACGGTTGTGCTGCTTAGCTATGTCAATACGTAAATTCCGAGTTAAAATGAGTGGACGCAGACAATTTAGACTCTTTGTATTTTAAAGCGTTCGACGCACTTCAGATCACTAAATTTTGATTTCTTGACAAATCTCAAGCAAGTGAATGAAAACTTGATTACAATATTATAACTTTGTTTATTTCTACATTCTCAAAATTTCTCAATCACAGATTTTTAATTGAAGACCTCTCAGATTCTTGAAATGTGTTAGGTAGGTGGAAAAAGTGATTTTAATGCATTTATTTATATCAATAAATTATTGCGTTCAATAGCTGAATAAATTTCTGTCCTTGTTTGGTCAAATGGTAGTGATAGTAAGTTTAGGCCTAATGAAATATGCCCCTGAAGTTATTTCCTTCCTTCTGAAACACAAATTACAGTTTTGTTTGTTACATCCTTATTCCGGAGAGGTCTCTAATTGTTGTGTCTTGAAATATCTCATAATTAGTGATGAAAATATACGTAAATGCATGTTTGTATTAAAGAGCTAAATATTTTAATAAACCTTAATAATTATATGTTTCATGTTTAATTAAAATAATGGTTGTATGATTGATCGTGCATAGGCTATATGCGCATATTTCGAATGTTTGTACCGGGTTATCATTTTGTTTTTACTAACATTTTTAATATTATCCTGGTTATTCCTTTGGATTAACAGTTGAGAATCGCAAACACTATCTTACCCCTATCTTTTATTATTGTTATACACTATCTTTTGTTATTCTAGGTTTAATGTGTAATTCAGTAAATATAAAATATTATTTGTTTTTCTATGATTAATTATCTAGCTTTTATTAGTCAGGTAATCTTTTCGTACTTTGATTTTTATTGTAAATGTAATTGTAAATTTAATACTAACTGTAATTTTATTTGTAATTGTAATTGTAAATTTAATACTAATTGTAATTTTATTCTCCATATTATAGTTGGAATCTCCTGGTAGAGGGGCAGAGAAGGCCTGACGGCCTTATCTCTACCAGATTAAATAAATAAATAAATAAATAAATAAATAAATAAATAAATAAATAAATAAATAAATAACTAAATACTAAGGGCCGCATTCATAGACATTCTTAGTGCGGGCTTTCGGTGGATGATCAGCGAACTAACGTTTTTCGTATTCATAAACCAGTGTTAGCGATATGATATGATATGAATCCTGTTTAGCATGCTCGTAGCCCCGGCTAGCGAAATGTCTATGAATAGCACCCTAAAATACTAAAAAAATACTACCCCCTTGCACGACCGGAGTTTGATGATACTAGTGTAAAATACAAAGAAATCACTTTATTAGATACAGGAAGGAAGAAAAGTAGTGCATTTATTTACGTAAGCTAGGAACTATTACGATTTTCAGTTTAATAATTTTCGTTAGGTTTTTATTTACTTAAAATATAGTACAGTATTAACAATAAGTGTTTTTACTCTCTAACTGAACTATCCAGGCGGACGTATTCAAATATAATATACTGTCTACAGCATATTAGCATACAATATGGAGAGTGCATTTAAATTTTAAAATAATCAAAATCTGGACATTTAAACAAATTGTTGATAATGATGGCCGTTCATTTCTGTACGCGCTTCAGTTCTTTTGTATGCATATTATCGCAAACGTTTTTAAGTATAACTTCTGAAATTGAATGTATTGTTTCTGGAATGAAATTCTTTAATAATTAATAATATTAATAAATAATAATTATAATTAATAATTATTCTTCTATTGTTGTAGGATGTTTAACAAACACAACTGTTTTACAGTAACCCCAAAATAAGTAATGCAAAGCATCAGTCGACATGGGGGGGCCATAAACCTGTGCCTCTTGAAATAATTATTCTGTAGCTACTATGTAACAAAGTACCTTACTTACGCATTGTAATCACTTCACTTCTGCCCGATTCGTACAGATAAATTTACTCAGATTGCTGTCTACTGTCCGTCCAAGTAGTTATGTCGCAGGATCATAGAAAGGGGGGAAATCACGTGACAGTTACTTAAAGAGGCCCTTTTATTTAAATTATTTTAAACAGTTGTATAATATTATGTAGACGTCCAATTCCTGACAGCAAATGTTTTCAGAAAAGAGCTGGCAGCCCAGTCACTAGCCTTTACAGAGGGACAGCAAGAACGTATGTGGAAAACCGGGAAGCGACGCAACCAAACGGACACAGTACGTACCTGTGCGGAAATATGATTCAATAATGAATGAACTTTATTCACTGGAAAATACCATTGTATTTCTGGAACGTACTATACTCACTCGACACTATATACTGTGAACGTAAGACGACTTTGCATATGCGGCCTTGGGTGGAAGTTCACTAGTAGAAGGGGTGGGAGTGAAGTACATTAAAAAACTCAGGTACAATAAAAATTTAAATAAAACGATGTCCCTGTATATATTTCGACGTTAAAAGCATATTTTACGCATATATTAATTTTTTGTAGCGAAAACTGTTGTCTAGTTTCCTGGAATTTGGTAAAACATGTAACTCTACAAAGAGTTAGCTTTGCCGGGCAGTTGCTATGCATCAGAGCCATCTTTAGTTAGAGGAGCTTAGTGTGCTCGGTGCTGCTATCAGAAGTAGAGATGAATAAACTGTTCTTTTTAAGAAACAGTTTCGACTGTAACTGTTTCATGAACGAAGCTGTTCCAAAATAACAATTTCATAAGAATATGTTTACAACATCAGTGCCAACTGTTCCAAGTGTTCCAACTTCTCATCTGCTTCGGGAACATGTTTTAAAGCACTTGAATCGTCTTTAAATCAGCTGTTCAGTGTATTATGATGACGAAAGTCATTTTTCGTAGGTTACTGTTAAGGGTACAGTAAATAACTACAGGGACATCATTTTATTTTTACTAACATTTTTAATATCAACCTGGCTATACTTTTGGATTAATGATTGAGACCCGGAAACACCGTTTGTTACCTCCTTCCACGACTGGAGTTCGATGATACTGGCGTAAAATACAAACAGATAACTTTACTGGGTACAGGAGGGAAGAAAAGTAGTTAATCCATTTACGTAAAGTAGGAAATATCGCGATTTTGACTGTGATAATTTTCATTAGGTTTTGTTTAATTAAAATACAGTACAGTATTAACAGTAAGTGTTTTTACTCACAAACTGAGTTATCCATGCGAACGTATTCATTATGCAGTGTATATTATACTGTCTACAGCACATTAGCGTACGATATAGAGAATGAAGTTAAAATTAAAAATAATCATAATATGGATATTTAAACACATTTTTTAAAATGGTGGCCGTTCATTTCGATACAGGTCTTTTTTGCCTATTATCGCACTATAGACTAGTGCATCTAATTTCAATTACCAGTTTCGTCCATACTTAGTAACTCATGTTGAAATAATTCTGTACCTACTCTATAAAAGAGTACCTTATGTATTGTAAATTCAGTCTTCACTTCTGCCCGAGCCGCACAGATAAAATTACTCAGACATGCTATCTACTGTCCGTCCAAGTGGTTATGCCGCAGGATCGTAGAAAGGGGGAGAATCACGTGATACTTAATTACTTAACGAGGCCCTTTTATTTAAGTTATTTTAAACAGTTGCATAATATTACGTAGAGGTCCAATTAATTTCTAACAGAAATTAATGTTTTCAGAAAGAGCTAAGAAAGCCCAGCCACTAGTCTTGACAGTGGAGCGAGCAGAAGCAGGTGGGGGAAATCGGGATGCGACGTAGGCAAACGGACGACAGTAGCTGTGCGAAAATATGATTCAATATTGGAAATTTTCATCACTGGAAAACGCGAACATATTTCTGAAACGTACTATAATCACTAACTTAGTACTGCGGCCTTAGTTCTGTGTAGGCAGTTGGAACTTGGTTAGTAGAAGGGGTGGGAGTGAAGTACATTCAAAAACTCAGGTACAATAAAAGTTGAAGTAAAAATATAATGATGTCCCTGTACAATTCAAAATGAATCGATTTTAGTAAAAATAGTAAAATAGTTTAATAACGATGACATTAGCCGATGATATTTTGGCTGTATATTAATAATTAACACTATGTTAGGGCACCATGAACATATTCTACATCAATGGACAGCTATTAATATCAGATTTATTAGGGAATTTGATTCGTACAATTAAATTGCGCGATCCTACATTGGCTACTGTTGCACAATGACCGTGTGTAACATGGATAATATTATATTTACTTTCGATTGGAGGTCAATGATAGCGCTACACGTGGCCTTTGCAGACAGCAAAGAAGAGGAAAACTGTTTAGAAATTGAACTGTTTATCTCTTGGAACCATGTGCATCGTTGAAGCATGTAACACTCTTTGGAACAGTTGGAACAGGTTATTTCACGAAACTGTTTCGTATCGAAACAGTTTCAACTGTGAAGCAGTTCCAAATAAACTGTTCCAGCTTTTTTTAAACATCTCTAATCAGAAGTGTGGATGCAACAGGCGATATATAACCAAGGTGCTATTGTAAAGAGATAAATTGGCAAACGTATTCGGCATGGTCTGAAGAAGATGAGAGAAATTAACAAAGTTCTTCGAAGATATGATGGTGATGTGGACGTTAATCATGTCGTGTTACCGGATTATAAGTTTTGTCCCACACCAGGGGCGGCTTTCGAAGAGGGGCTGCGGAGCTGCAGCACCCCCAGACATTTGTGGCTCTTGTCTCGTTTTATGTTGTGAAAAACATTTATTATACAGTCTCTATTTAGCGGCTCGAATTTTTTTTTTAATTTCGCTCTCAATGACATGCACGCAATCGTTAGTGAAGTCACTTTCTCCCCTGGCGCTGCCAGAGCGAAACCAGAGACAAGGACTATAGGGTGAAGCCACTTCCTCCCCTGGAGCTGCCAGTCTCGTCTCGGATGCTTTGCGCGTTAGTTTTACACCTCCTCCCTGCTGCCCCTTGCCTTGAATCCAGAGTTTCCCGGCTCTGCAAAATTTGCAGCAGTTTGTTATTAGCGCGCAGTTTTAAATACATTTTCTTTAATGTTGTGAGTATAACAAGTGCAATAATGTTTAATTCTGTACAATATTTACAGTCTATTCAGTTCAGCACCTTAACAATTCAGGAGAAATGTGAAATTAAGTGCCCATCAGTTGAATCTCATAAAGGAAAGAGCCGCTAAACAAAATACAATGGCTCGGATATTTTTTGCTAATTTATCCAGTATCCCTGCTTTCTTCTCTCGATCTCCACACAGTCTGTATTAGATTAATGTGTTTCAAAGACAATTCCATCAGCTGGGGCAACAAGATGGATTTAAAATAAGAACAGTAATTGTTGTTCATGAGAAGAAGGAGCCATTGCTAGAATGTTTTCAAATCATAATGGAATCTGAAACATCTAACATCACAATAAAAGAGGCAAGCGCCCTGGTGCGTACTCTTGAATATCCTGAATTCAATTTCTGGCTCAGTTATTTTTTTCATTTATTGATGTATCATGTATATATATTATACAACCACAACATCGCCAGTTAGATATTTCTAAGGTTCAAATCTGCATATAAAAATTAAATTATGGTTTATTTAACGACACTCGCAACAGCAGGGGTTATGTCAGCGTCGCCGGTTTGCCGGAATTTTTCCGCAGGATTCTTTTAAATACCAGTAAATGTACTAACATGACCCTATCTCATTTAAACACAACTTACAAGATAAGGCGCATGGAACTAATCTTTAAATAAAGTAAGTAGCTTGGTTTAGTTTTGTATGCAGTCCCCCTTAATTCAATACCCACGAGCCGCCACTTTCCCACACTTCATATGATGTAAAGAGAACTTTCTCTATGCAGAAGTTTATCTTCACAGACAGGAGAAACAAATTGGAATCTGAAGACACGGAAAAGATTATTGTGTCACAAAGTTTCATACAGTCATGAAAGGAAACGAATCTTCTATATCAAATTGGTTTTAATTATCTTATTAGCAATATCCAATAAGGCAATAACTAAGAAATTGCAATGACTGTGGCTTTCTTTAAGCCCAATAATTTGAATATTTGTTTAATGTTTTGTTTTTAATGGGATCCTATACTATCGTAACTAGTTGGCTCTTCTGCTTTTAGTGAATGTATAACTGCACATTTGCACGCATATTTTAGAGTTTTTTTTTGTGCATATAGGCCTAATTCTCAACACTACTCATAATTTTCTGTTCTTAATTCACTCTATACAACTACATTAATTTATATGAAATGCAACATAGCTACTCACTCTGTATTTCAAAATTTTTCATCTAATGAAGGGTTTATTTCGGAAAAGAACGAGAAAATAATTAGTGTTATGTAAAACATAATGTACATGTTGAACACTAGAAAACAATATTAACAGTATTCATGTGAAGTCTGTCAGAACAAAAGTGATTCTCTAATATTTTCCTAATAAGTGTCATATGAATACATAACACAAAAATATTCTGAAAACAAGAAACTGCTTTCTGATTACAATAATTCACAGTTACAAAATTATTTCATTGATACAATGACTTAATCCACGGCATTTCAGAATGTGACATGTTTTAATCATCCATGAAGTGGTCGGTCTGGTTGACGCAGTTGGTATAGCGCTGGCCTTCTATGCCCGAAGTTGCGGGTTCGATCCCGGGCCAGGTCGATGACACTTAAATGCGACAGGCTCATGTCAGTAGGATAAAATTCCGGCTCACTGGCGACACTGATATAATCTCGGCAGTGCGAGCATCGTTAAATAAAACATAAGATTAACATCTATCCCGTCTGTTTACTTCCCGTCTCCTTTTGTAGGCTATGGTGCTTGACGGATTTTCTTCAAGTTTCTTTCTTAAAAACAAATTTTTATTTATTTATGTAGTAAATATAATAATTTTTGCTAGCTGTAATGTGGGCGCTTACATAATTGCACAAAAACCGATATTTGCTTGAATCGGCTTAAACTATTTTCTGATATATTCTTCCTTGTGCATGAAATGCTGTCAAATTTAATGATATTTGTGTTTTCATAAAAATTTAAACGCGGAGTATTGTGGTTGTCATATATTAAAATCTCAACCTTCTTACGTGACCGGGTCCCTCAGTTAGTACGGTAACTCTCTGGGAACTAGAAGGGTCAATTCCTGTTGGTGGATGGCATTTTATTTTTGTCTAAACTTCCAATAGTGCACCGCTCTTAAATAACATTGAGTACCAGCTCCTTCACAAAAGTGACGTTAGTATATGGATAAGTGTCGCAACGTCCACAAAATTTGACTTTTTTTTAGCAAATTCTTTATACAAAAATCGAACTCCGGAAATGAATCCTTCTCTGTGTTCAAACTATGGCCTGTTGTTATAGTATGTGCAAGGATACATTTACAGATCTCAACATGTGTAAGCAGTTTCTTCATATCCATACTATTCACTTACAAGTTTACAATGTTGAGCTCAGGAAATAATGTCCTATCTTAAAGCAAACATTCTGATGGGGACAGATAAAAAAGTCTTATTTTTTCCTTCCAACATGTTAATAATGTCAAAAGAAGTGCTTATACAAATTTTGGCTACTCGACCGCAATTACGAGGCCGTCCAGAAAGTGATTTTCCCTGGGGCCGTTCATAGAAAAAGGCACAATTGCATGAAAAGATCTGTTGAAACACATACAGCAATTGTTGTGCTATTTTTCAACATAAATCCCACTGGAATCGAGAAGATTGTCATACCATGTGATCAGTTTATGTATCCTTGTGTCGTAGAAGTCAGCCGCCTGGGAACGGAACCAGCGTTTGACAGTCGTCTGCACCTCTCTGTCAATCCCATGATAATATGACGAATGTCTCAATTCCAGTGAAAATATGTTGAAAAATACCTCAACAATTGCTGTGTCTGTTCCAGTAAATTTTTCCAATGAAATTATGTTTTCTTTCTGTTAACGGCCCTTGGCGAACTTATCTTTTTACGACCCTCGTAATTGCGGTCGAGTGGCCAAAATTTGTATATGCACTTCTTTTGACTTTATTAACATGGTGAAAGAAAAAAAGAAATAACATTTTTTATGCCCCCATGAGAATGTTTCCTTGTTAGTATTTGGTAAGGACCATTGTGTATACAAAATTTTGATATTTTTTAACATTACTTTCATATTATACTAATTACTTATAAATTTACTAAGTTTTAACTCAAGAAATAATGCCATCACTGGTTTAGAACTAGGACTTGTTACGATGTGTATGTGCAAGGGTCATTATGCATAAGCTACACATTTTGACATATTTAAACGTCTCCTTAATAAAGATAATGGTTTCTTATAACTTTCTGTTGAAAGAATTTGGGAGGGATGCCGAAATTGACGTAACTTACTAGCTACTACATGAAGATGGTGAACCCCGAATTACTATACTGCGTTTCATAATTTCTTACCTCTGATTGAGGTTCTGGCTGATATGTACAGATACGGAAATAAAATTTGGAGCTCCCTTAATATAGGCCTATGTTTCGCTTACAACACACTGCGCATGTGCAGTAAAGAAAATCCTCTATGTATATGCTAATTGTGGACAGTCGTGTGAAATTGTTGCCTACATACAGGTGAACGTCCATCAAGACTCGCTCCAAATTTAATTCCGTGTCTATTATTATCAGGCAGTACATCTCACTGGACGGTATATGTCAGAGAAAGAACAATAGTTTGTATATAGGCCTATCTGAAGTCTGATTAGTGTAATATGTTACTAGCCAGCAATGTATGTAATAGAGGGAGGAAAGGAAGTAGCCACTCTACCCCATTATCTTCTTGCTTAGTTGCCTCATAAGTAATGCCTTATTGGTATCACTTATGAGGTTCAAACTTGTCTCCGGACAGTAGACAAAACACCAACATAATGTCTGACAGCCGACATAAACATTGCCGGCAGAGGAAAAGAGAAGGATAATTGCTAATCAACGAATAGCAGAGGTGACGTTCCAGACTTGCCCTGAGGTTGGGCGGAGATAGAACGCTTCATATCGCCCAACTTCAAGATGAGCCTGAAGTGTGACCTCTTCCATTAGTTTAATTAGCAAATACTGGTACCCTTCCTTCCCGCTTGGGCTGGTTATCTGGTTGGGGTTTTCCTAGGTTTTCCCAACTTTAGGGCGAATATCAGGTAATCTATGCGAATTCTCGGCCTTATCTCGCGAAATACCATCTCGTTATCACCAATCTCTTCGACGCTATATAACCTAGTAGTTGATACAGTGTCGTAAAATAACAAACTAAAAAAAGTAGCCTTCTCCCATCTTCTGCCGGTAATGTTCACGTCGACTGTCAGACATTATGGAACGCAGTACAGTCTCAATGGTAGATGTTAATTGCGCGGTCCACAACGTCTCTCTTGTGTAACGGATGTCGGTTGCATTTTTCGTTGTATATTTCAAAGATTTGTCCTATGACTGCCGCATAAGATATCGTCACATAAAAAAGCACGAACTTGCATCTTTGCAAAAGACTCTTCCAACTTCGAAGAGAAAGATATCATTTAGACCAGCGGTCGTCAGCTCAGAGCACCCTGGAGCTAGCGTATCTTACCCGCGGAAAACACAGTGCACCATGGTGCACTCGTAGCTGCTAGCGGGTATGCTCTCTATCTCTTCCTGCTGCACGACGGAGCACACGGGACGGCACCGCTTACCCTTTGCACATTTCAGCGAGTGCTGACGACCACTGATTTAGACAGTGCGCAATGGTTTCGCAAAATTCTTTCAAAACAAAGTAACGTAAAGTGGGCTATTTATTAGTTTCTGTGTATTAGAATTTGTTGTAGTAGTATTGCTTTTTATACTATTTATTTATTTACATAGTTTAAATTATGAACACAGGTAGGAAGTTCGTACCAAAACAGCAGATTTCAGTTGAGTACAGCGAGCAGTATAGATGTCATCCGCGTCTCGCCCTGCTCTCGCTCATTACAAATGATACACAATATGTTCACAAACAAGGCATAGTGGCATTCTGTGGACCTGTGTAGAGTCGTGAATAGTGTGAAGAATATTCTACGTAAAGATTTTTTTTTTTTGGTCCTACAGAATACATCTGTTATGGTAACAATATTAGAGGAGAAAAATTCGCTCCGGCGTCAGGGATCGATCCCGGGTCCTTGGTTCTACGTACCAAGCGCTCTCACCATTGAGCTACGCCGAAGTTCAATCCACAGCACCGGATCGAACCCCTGTCCTCTAGTGTTTTTCCGTTGTGGCCTGAGTCCAAGTTGGGCATGTACATTTTATATTAAGTCAACTGCCATTATACAAGGAGCGCACTCAGTTGAGTGACTTGGTGGCCGGGATTCCACAGTAATATGCACTGTTGCTCGAAGAATCTACGTAGTTTTTTTTTTTTTTTGGTCCTACAGAATACATCTGTTATGGTAACAATTAATATTAATTAATTCGATCCGGTGCTGTGGATTGAACTTCGGCGTAGCTCAATGGTGAGAGAGCTTGGTACGTAGAACCAAGGACCCGGTTCGATCCCTGGCGCCGGAGCGAATTTTTCTCCTCTAATATTAATTGTTACCATAACAGATGTATTTTGTAGGACCAAAAAATAATAATCTTTACGTAGAATCTTCGAGCAACAGTGCATATTACTGTGGAATCCCGGCCACCAAGTCACTGAACAGAGTGCGCTCCTTGTATAATGGCAGTTGACTTAATATAAAATGTCAACATACGTGCCCAACTTGGAGTCAGGCCCAAAGGGAAACACTGGAAGAGAGGGGTTCGATCCAGTGCTGTGGATTGAACTTCGGCGTAGCTCAATGGTGAGAGCGCTTGGTACGTAGAACCAAGGACCCGGGTTCGATCCCCTGCGCTGGAGCGGTTTTTCTCCTCTAATATTAATCGAAGAATATTGTTAATTTATATTAATAATTTAGGCTCTGAACAAAGTGAGCTGTTGTGTTATTTTATTATTTACTTAATGTTAATACTATGCATGATTTCAAAAAAGTAAACTTATACGATATTAAATAATTATGCAAACAGGACTGTGTAACACGTTTATTCTTTCCCGGATTATTCTTCGTTAAATGTTGACGTCTCGTACTGCTATGATTTTGGTTGCGTTAATCTGGACGCACACAGGAAGAGACGAAACAGCTTGAGACGAGTCATTCTTATTAGAGACCGATTCGAGGATAAAGTTAACATGATTTGTTGTGGATTAGCCGCACATAGGTAGAGACGCTTGTCTCAGGCTGTCAGAGACTGTTTGAGGCAAAACAATGAAGGTGCCTGGAATTACGACTCGTCTCGAGGAAACTAGAGACAGTCTAGTTTGCGCATGCGCTTACTTCTGCTTTCATTATTTCATATTATCAGCGTTGCCGAATATCGGAAGGAGATTCAGATTAATTTGATTTCAGTGTCATTGCCGTGCACCAGTACTGCATTGGGATTAGATAGTCACAATTTTGTACACTCATTCGTTTGAATTTTAACAATTTCTTATGATCGTCTCGAAGTTCATCTCAAAAGTTTGTAAGGTTCCTCTTTTGGTAGATGGGATGAATCCAAAATTTGCGAACTAGCTTTTCGTCCAAACACAGCAGGTTATAATATAAAATAATAGGCACATCTTCATGAGATGCCATAATGACTGAAACTCAGAGAAGCAAGATATGAAGTAAGATATTTATTCTCTGACATTTTGTCTTGATCCTCTTTGTCTCTGACAGTCTCGTCTCTTCCTGTGTGCGCCCAGCCTTATAGTTCAGATACAAACTTCCTAGATGTCATTACAATCGAAATGAAAATTTTTCTTGAAAACAATTATGGGTTTAATATTGCATGCCACATACAAGATACACTATTAGATTCACAAAGTAGTTTTTCACCTGATAACAGTAAGATATATTGTAAACATATTTCAGATTTGCTCAAGTAACGTCTTGTGACGTAGAACGAATATTTTCAGAGTATAAATATTGTTTTCTTTGTTTCTAAAATTAAAGGGGTATTTATTTTGACTATTACACTCTTACTACGTCATTCTACTTTTGACCAATAAAACGGTACGAAAGGACGTATTTCAACCAATCATGGCTGCTTATCGCACAATTTTATCGCGTCCCTAGCATTTGTTTAATTTTATCGCGTCCCTAGCATTTGTTTAATTTTATCGCGTCCCTAGCATTTGTTTCTTTGCTTGCCAACATTTGAAACTGCGCTGGTCTGGACGTCAAAAAAATATATAGGCCTATATATATAATTACAAACCACTCCAGTCGATGCACAGCAGTTTCAAATATGACTCGCATTGGCATTCAAGAACAAGAATTAATCAAAATCACTGATCATACCTATGCATCTTCTGAAATCCGATTTACAAATAAATGAAGAGCACCATTCGGAAATCCTGAATAAGTTGAATACACCATGTAGGCCTAAATCAACGAGTTCCACTTCTATTACGCACACGTCCAATATAACATCAATTGAACCACCAACCACATTCAAATTTGAAAATTGTACATTCAATAATTATTCCTTTTAAAATTATTCATTCGGAAATCCTGAATAAGTTGAATACACCATGTAGGCCTAAATCAACGAGTTCCACTTCTATTACGCACACGTCCAATATAACATCAATTGAACCACCAACCACATTCAAATTTGAAAATTGTACATTCAATAATTATTCCTTTTAAAATTATTCATGTTTATTTTTTATGTCATCGTCGTTAAATAAAACTTTTCTAACACTTGTGTATATTAGTTAGGTTATGTTATAGCTTCTGCTATATGATATTATGGATAGTCACGTATCAGAGATTGTTTAATATTAAGATTTATTGAAAATCATCTATCAAGTGACGTTGATTACTGGGATTCGGATAATTGAAGTGGAATGCAACTGTCTTAATAAAAACGAAACTGAATCAACAAAGCCTTCTTGACTAGTAACAGTCCACAGAGTTCAATGATGATTCCATAGTTGGCACAACTGATACCGGTAACAAGAAATATCATCATAAAACACTACTGCCATCTAGCGTAATGTTGAGATGGTACAATAATACATTTGAAGACAGTTGTATTTTCGTAAGTCAATTAATATTTTTATTGTATTGGAGTACTTTGTTACTTCTAATCTTTATATAGCCTACTTTCTTCTAATCGTGTAATAGTCAATTAAATCCCACTCGAGTTTTGATTTTCTCTAGATAAATCAAAACCTCTAGTGAGATTACTGTTGATAAAATTAAAATGCCCATTGTTATTTGTTATAATGAGGCTAGAATCATAATTATTATATATTTTATATGTTATTTAATATGTATGGGTAAATTATTTTAGTTAGGGAGTTAAGAAGTTTATAATTACAAATTATTGTTTTTTTGTATTATTCGTTTATTATTTTCTTGTTTGTCGTTCTGCGTCACTGACATTGAAAGATGCGCTATTATTTTTATTTGGTAGAGATATAGTCCAAGTTCACTTAACAGTTTTGCTACAAACTTCCTAGCTCTGATTATGAATTCCAAACGTAGCTTGTAATATCATGCGTCAATAGAAACATAGAGAAAAGGGAGTAAATTCAGAATCTACTGCTGAAGTGGATAACATGATTTTTGGAACCTGTTGCCTCATATCATAATATGAACAGGTAAATATGCATCGATTATATTTTATGACATTAATTTTTATTAATTTTCCACTCAATGAACCACAATTTTGTACATTATTTCTCAGTTATTTTGAATTTTATTTTAAAATTGACATTGAACTATCACCGATCATCAAATTCTATGAGTGAATTTGATCTCAATAGTATTTATATCGAGCCCCAATTACTTTGATAATTATTTTAATCCCTACTATATCAGTTTACTTTCCATGGCGCGAGAGGCCACGAAGGGGACAATGTCGACCAGGCAGCTGTTGGTTTCCCGTTCACATTCCTAAGCAGAGGTGAACTATCATCCAACCAGTAGAACTACGGGGTAACTTGTGGTCATCATGATGATCTCCCTCAGCCGCTAGCATTCTGTTAACCACCTCTATTCCACTTGTTATTTCAATTCCATTACTAAAAAAATACAATAAACCTATCTACGTACGTACATAATAAACCTGAAAGGTGTACTTACTTATGGCTTTTATGGAACCAGGAAGTTCATTGCCGGCGTCACATTAGTCCGCATCGGTCCCTATCCTGAGGAAGATTAATCCAGTCCCTTCAAATTAATTTTAATATTATCCTCCCATCTACTTCTTGGCCTCCTCAAAGGTCTTTTTCCCCTCCGGCATCCCAACTAACACTCTATATGCATTTCTGGATTCGCCCATACGTGCTACATGCCCTGATACTGCTCAAAACAATGAGAGGAACTTTTCTTATTGATATTTTCATGTATGGTTTTGTATTGGCATTAGAATCAAGTATTCATTTGGTTTTGTTCACATGGTTTTAAACAGTGTCATAAATACTGTATTTTTCAATTGTCATACATTTACTCTTGTTCAATAAAAGTATTCTTGTATTTCATAGTGTTTCTGAATTGTGTTCGCAAGGTTCGCTGTTGTTATTCCGGTTTACAGTATTGCTCTCCCCCCATCTGAATACTGGCGAGAGTCAACTAAATTCTTTTCTGATTGGTCAGTTATAGATGCTCTGTTTCTACCCTTGCAAACAACTACGTTTCATAAACTCAGGATATAGAAACGTGTTGGAATACGAGTCCATTCAAAATGATCATGTATCGGGGCCTTCTAAATTTTCGTTCCATTGACATACTCAAGGTTATCGTTCAGTTACGCGTCTTTTCCTGTTCTGTGTAGATGTGTTGCCGTGTTTAAGTTATTATAGTCTGTTTTATGTAAATATTACAGCAAGATTAACTAAAGTGTGGAGAATAAGCAAGATTGCCCGGAAATGTCGAAGCTTTGAGGTAAGATTGAATTATATTAGCTAATTGTACGTTATACAGTATCTCATAAAATGAATATGGTATACATTACGTTGAAAAAAAGGTTGCAGTATTATTCATGATTTAATTACGAGTCATAATATACGTTCTTACTGTCACAATCAAAATATTTTAAAGTTATTTCACATTTATATTATACAATCTGATTAACATTGAATATGTCATACGTAACTTTTGTTGTCATTCCACTAATAATAAAGTTATAGTGCGATTCGTATTGGAGCGTAGTGGGTTATCTTCCATGTTGTCATAACTTCAGAATTAATGTACAGTAGTGAAGAAAAAAAAAAAAAACCGGAGCGACCCTTATAGCTGATTTCAGAGCCATGTGGTTCGAATCCTGCCAGGGAAAGAAACTTTTTTTTGTTCCTTATTCAAATTTATTCCCAATACTTTTCGATTGCTGGTAAAATTCATGCTCTGGGAATAATAAGTTAATTTAGTAGTAAAATACCGCTGCAATCGAAAAGTATTGGGAATAAATTTGAATCTTGATACTTTTGTGAGTCATCAATACTTATTAAGATTTCTTCAGCAATATTTTACAGCTATGTAAGCTTGTGAATTTTTAACATTTGACATGATCGTGTTTTTAATATAATTTGGATGATCAATATTGGTCACTATGCAGATTACATATACTATCTCTTCAATAAGTCATTATTATTTTCAAACATGAGGCCAGATTCTTTTAATTGATTTTAGATTGATATTGTAAATACTTCGTACCTGAAGATGCCCCATGAGGGCGAAAACGTTTGTATGATGACACAATACGATGTGAAACATTGAATTAATTTGTTTTATATAATTATCAGTGTTAAGCCATAAGACTGAATAAAAGATTTAAATTTATTGATATATAGCATTAGTAAGGGGCTTAGCTGACTATTTCCAAAATGAATTGTAAATCACTAGGTTTTTTTTCTGCGCATAAATACTTAACAACATAAGAGGAAAACTAAGTGAGACAAAACCACTAAATCAAAATTCAGTGGTGATAACATCAGAGTTATAATGAAGAAAAACCAGTCATTATGCTGAAAACCTAATGAACAATGGTGGATTTTGGTGTCCTGAATTTGGTGAACTGCTAAAGATCATAACTTCCTAGTGATGAGATCATTCTAACTCGTCTCAGAATTTGTTCATATTGCGACAATATCTATCAACGGCGGATGAAACTAATAGCACGTTGGCCTTGCACACTGACGTTGAATGTTTACGTATTACACAAACTAGGTTTTCGATTGCTTAAGAAAAATTCGTGTATTAATTAATTAATTAATTTTTTTATTTATGTTTGTGAACAGTTGAAGTGCCACTTCACTCTCTTCATCTGAATAACCGCCACTATATGACAGGGAATATGCAGCTGAGGGTGTTGCACAGCATAAATTTGCCGTGCCTCATTAGCCATTATCATTACAGTAAGAACCTTCTTATGTCATATGCCTGTTTGCTAATTTAATATTTAAACAAATTCAATTTTAATGATTACAAATTTATAAACAGATATGACAGAAGTTATTCTGTACATACAAGCAAAACAAATGAACTTCAATAGTTTTAGAACTAACTGAAACACAAATAAAGACACCAATGTACGATAATAAAGTTAACAAAAAGTTTTAACTTTCACCGTATTATGCATTATATATTCATACATGTGGTCTCACCGTCACCGTATTACCTCGATAAGTAAGCACTTTCAGACACTATTTAACAAAAAAGTTTAATTACATCCCCTTTATCACATCTGAAAAATAGAAACTATATTCTGAAATACCTTGTACATGGACCCAACTGTTTCCGAACGGCAGGAACAGCTAAGAGATAGTTTTAAAATACGTTGGACCTACAAAAATTTTAAATACCTAGGTTATTATTTGCTGGTAATGATGTAATAAATCGCGGAGTCGGAGGATCAATTACAATTAACCACAATTGAAGCCTGTAAAATAATGACTAAAATCTCATTATATCTGCAACGAAAACAAGAAGTATGGCTTTCTGACGTAAGCATCAAATGAGATTTAAAATATTAATTGATAATACTAGGATATGAAGTCTCATTTACTCGTAATTATGAGGAAGATTTAAGTCGCAATAAAAATAAGTTTCAGACAGCATATGGTATAATCGTATGAATGTTAATGAACAAAGTCAGAAAGGATACAATGATGAAATTTTACAAAGTAGGCCTACCCATGTTGATGGATGCGTCAGAAAATTGAGCTACGAGTAGATCATACATAGGAAGAGTAGGAATAGCAGAAATGAAGTTCCTACGATGAATTGCTGGATATAACCGCAAAGATCATATTGGAAATTAAACAATCAGACAGGAGTTAAAAATTGAGTTAAACAGAAAAATAAATAAGTCTAAACAGAAGAAACAATATGAGTATATTCTTCATATGGAACCAAAAGACTAGCTTATCAGGCACTACAGACTTATCAGTGCCTTAAAGGTACTCGGGCATTGGAGGATCTCGCTACCGATGGCAGGATGACGTCTGAGACGGAATGGACTCGGCGGCTGAACCTGAAGAAGAAGAAGAAGAAGAAGAAGAAGAAGAAGAAGAAGAAGAAGAAGAAGAAGACGGTGGTGGTGATGAAACACTTGCTTAAAAACGACAAATTCCTTTGTACGATTAAGTTATGTAAAATTATACAGGAAAGATTTTTCGTTGTAAAGGAAAATGTATTATAATACTGTAAAAATTGTGATATTGAAAACACTACATGATTCTTCGCTGTTACACAGTTGCAAACTCGATCACACTAGGGTTCTGGGACCTGGGGAGAGGCGATTGAATTGAATGCGAAGTGATGTCTAAAGCTGCAATGCATACGAGTTGTTGCACATCAAAAGACGTCTAAAATTGATTCCATAATGCTGAGTTCGGATACGTAAAAGAGATACATCAAACACATAGCTGCAGAAGAATATAGGAGAAGTTGGTTTGCATTCCGCTCTAAGGAAAATATTTCATTAATTTGGAAATGAGCATTGAAATATAAAAGAAAACAGTAGCCTATTGAAATAAATGTATAGTTCAGAAAGAATGTATTTTTTTTTCTTTCCCGTATAATTATATTATGAAAATTATATGTTTGATTAACATATTTAACTTTAATGATTGAGTCTTATGCAAAGTATAGGTCTATAATTGGTTTTCTGTACTGCTGATAGGAATTTATACAAAAAGAATAGTTTCTTCCATATATGAATAGAAACCAAATTTTCAGACAACTTCAGATTTGTAATCAAAATTCATCCATTGTTCATACAGTCTTCACACAATTGAAATAAATTCGAAGTACTATTTTGGTTGACAAGAACCAATACCCAAATAGTCATAGTAACGCGTTTTACTGCATACACATACTATGAATAATAATAATAATAATAATAATAATAATAATAATAATAATAATGTTTTATTTAACCTGGCAGAGTTAAAGCCATACGGCCTTCGCTAACACTCAACCAGGAGTAAAACTGCGTTACAAAAAACACTACAAATTTACAAAGAACATTACAATTTTACACACAAAACTGAATAAGATAATAATGTAATGTAAACAACAAGTAAGTAGAAATCAGACATAATAAATAACATACAGAAAGAAAGGGAAAATCATAATAAAATATGAACAGCAGGTCAAAATAAATGAGACAAACAAAGTATAAAAAAGTAAGACAATTATTGATAATAATGATAATAGTAATAATAATAATAGTAATAGTAGTAATAAAATAGTGAAGTGCAAAGCATACAACGAATACAATATTTTTAGGTACACACAATGTGATAACTTGAGCTATATATATATATATATATATATATATATATATATATATATATATATATATATAATTATGGCTCAAGTTATCACATTATAGATAGGCCTATACCATTTATCGGGAAATGTGAAAACAAAAAGACAAAATAAGTTAAATATCACTAGAACATAAAAAATGTGAATACGTGGAAACATGCAATACAACACTTGTCATAATAGTAACTTACGAGTAGTTTGGCAACTCGTCATAAGATAATTTTCTAACTTGGATTTAAAAGATTTCAATCTTCGGCAGCCCTTGACTTCAGGCGGTAGAGAGTTCCAGTGACGAGAGGTAGCAACAGTGAAAGATGAGGAATACAGAGATGATGTGTGAAGTGGAATTTCTAGCGTGTTGTCACGTTGTGATCGAGTATTAATATTATGATAGCGAGAGAGAGTATGAAAACGAGCGAATAAATAAGAGGGGGATGAAGTGTGCATAATTCGATATAAGAGAGAAAGCGAGTGCAGATTTCTCCTCTCATGTAACCTAAGCCATGATAAGTTCTCGAAAGAAGGTGAGATATGATCACAGTATCGAACATTACAAATGAAGCGGACGCACAATTTATGAACACGCTATAGTTTTTGAGCGGAATCAATCCTGAGATCACTGAACAAAACGTCGCAATAATCGAAATGAGGTAGAATGAGTGTCTGTACCAACGTTTGTTTTAATTTAGGTGGATAATGATACAATCTTTTTAGTGCAGGCAGTTTTGCATCGTATTTTTTCAGGGATGATTTTGTCTGGGATTTTCAAAATTACAGATATTATAAAGAAAACTTTTATAAACACTCACGGAAATATAAAGTAATCGGACGTGTTTCTTGAAATAGCTCCAAACGTAATAAATGTTTGTCGGCATAAATTCATCATGCATATAAAGCATAATAGTTTAATTAAAACTAATCTTAATGTTTCGATATATAGGAATATGCATCAAAATAAAGATTTAGAACGTCCAGAGGCTACTGCATTTATATGTGCAACAATTTTTGTAGATTGAAAAATAGATAGGCCTATTAGAGATATTAATATATGCCACTCAACTTCGTTATAGCTGAACGGTAGCGTGTTAGCCTGCCAAGAGAATGTTCCGTGTTAGATCTGAGGCCATGACTTTTACTTATGATTATTATTATATGTTCGAAATTTGAACATGTGTTATTCATAGCTATAGGCCTATAAGTTTCTTGAATACATTTTGTTAAAATTATGTAGCCATGAACAGGACAATTTTTGGATGTCCATTCAATACATGCAGCAATTATATATATGTTATTAGTAGACATCGGATTTTTAGGCACTAAAAATTGCAGTTTTAGGCGCCTAAAATAAGCTCAAAATTTGTAAAATTAGGCTCTATTTTAATGAAAATAGGCATTTTAGGCACATCAAGGTATCATACTTATTTCTTTCACTGAAATTTTTACTTATACACTAAAATACGCACAAAAAAGTATGTTTAAACATTAAAAAAGAATACTATATTATATTTATAAACAGAGCTGCACAAATTTAATATACTGAAACTAATGAAATAATGATTATTGATATCAAGATTACTCATTTTAAGTTATTGATATTCAGTTCCATGCTCAGACTTTATTATAATTATCTACACAGTACACCACCAGAATTTTTTCTAAATTCTCCACAGCCTTTTGTCACTGAGAATCATTTTGAAAGCAGAAAAACTTCTTTCAACCGAAACTGATGTGAGAGGCGCAAATTTTAAATTAGGTACAATAGAAACATCAATACTTACTGGAACATTTACACTTTCCCCCGATATCACTCTTGATACTTTTTCCAACAATGAAAATCCTACATTCTTATTTAATACGTTGTCCCACTTATTTTCAACTTTTTTCCCAGTTTCGCCCAAAGCAGAATGTATGTTCACTTGAGCTTCTTTACTATTGTTATTTGGCTACAAAGAGATTGTTTTTCACGTTCTAATTGTTCAATGCTTGCAGGTATGAAAGAAAAGTTTGATGTTATGTAGGCAATATCGTTTTTCACTCATGAGTCATTCAGACAATCTTTCACTGCTTTCACACACGCTGCACTATCAGTTTCAGGTAATTTATCAATAACTGTGACCACTTCTTTAAAATACTTAGAATAATACATCACTGACTGAATCCAGGTTCCCCATCGTGTAACAACCGGCTGAGGTGGGAGTGGGGTATCTGGAAAGTTCTCTCTGAATATTGAAATCCTGGATGGGGCTTTACAAAAACATTTTTTTTTGTGTTAGAAATAAACGAATTGACAAGAGGAAATTCATTCCGGATTGTTTCAGAAACCCTGTGAAGGCCATGTGCTAGACAGGTTACATGTGTGAGGTTAGGATAAAATGTTTTAAGAAGTGGAGTTGCAGCAACCATGTATGAGGCAGCATCAGTACAAAACAACAGAACTTTAGAATCGTCTATATTACCCGAGTATAAAGACTGTAGGCCTTTATTTACAAAATAAGCAAAGGCTTGGCTATTCACTTTCGAAAGTTCCTTAACACATACGAGGTGTGGAATCGAAAGTCCATCAGGACTAAGTTTTCCTACTACCATATTTGCTATATACCTATTCATAGGATCTGAGGTTTCATCCACAGAGACCCATATGTAAGAATCACCTATATCCTCTCGAATGGAAGCTAAAGTTTCATTGTATATTCTAAGTAATTTTTTCTTAGGGTCGACTCAGATGGGATATTTTGTTTGCAGTATTTTTGTAAAAACTGTCTTAAAACCGGATTTTCAATTGCATTCCAGGGAATGTTAGCAGCAACAAACGCTCTGGTTAAATCAGCATAGAAATTGCTGCTGAGATTGGATGAAGTAGGCTGTGTTAGTAAAGTTTGTTGCAGTTGATTTTTCTGCTGCTCCTTGCACATGCTGCTTTAGGTGGCACTTCTTTTCTTGCGAAATCTAAAAATGTAAAGTAAACTGAATTAAAATAAAATCCTAATTGTTGTATTGCCGTATTTCTATCACAAAGTTAGTGGGTTCTAACAATCAAAATTTTAATGACCTGCAAATACTTTAACTATCGGAATTTAAAAGGTTAAAGTGTAGTGGTCTTAAAAAGAATTATACCTCAGGATAGCTCAGTCAATGTATAAATATTATAGGCCTACTCATTAAAATTAATAGAATTTATATATTTCAACTATTGTTACATACCTATTTGTTACAAATCTTGCAGAATATTATTTTTCCATCATAAGTGAATTCTGAATATTCTGTTAACCATTGCCGGATCAATGTAGATTTTGCACTTATATTTTTCGGCATTATCGCGTTAAACTTCATAGGAAAACGTCATACCGCTCAAAACTTCTCAACACAAATAAGGTGAGGGAAAGAGCAACTGTTAACGAGCATTCAAATGAACCGTTGTTATTGAGATTCAATTGGACAAAAATACAAAGTTCCACTTATTGTTGCATTTCCTGGTAGTGTTAACACTAGGAGGGCCATTCTTTTAAATATTTTGTAACGGTTTACCCTACTAATTCGCAGTTTTACGACTTTTCATAAATATTTCAAAAACACTCTTTCTCCAAAAATTGTGATTTTATGACACTGTGAAGGGCAGTACAGCTAATCGGTTTCAGACCGAAAACAGTCATTTTTATAGTATAGTATATCTCTGAATCGGTAACAGCACATGTTGTGATTGTTGCCTGCTTCAAAACTAAGGTTGGTTCTTTGTCGGCATTTATGCCTCCAAACATGTTAAATTCGGTGAAATCTATTGTGAGTGTCGTGAGATTCAAAACATTTTGTTTCCTTTATCAATGGTTTCATGGCCGGTGTGAAGCAAACTTTCCACTTTTTAAATGCCTTAAATTTCGCAGTGAATGCATGTATAAATTATAAAAAGTAAGAGTAAAATGCGAAACTTTACAGTGAGTTAGGCATTTTTAGGCGAATATTAACAAATTAGGCTCTAATAACCGTTTTAGGGCATTTTAGGGCACTATAAAACTCTTTGAATACCTTTCAATTTCCATGAAACACAAATATTAATAATTATTTTTACTTTTCTCCTAAAGAAACAAAATAGGCATTTGCCCTAGAATCCGATGTCTGGTTATTAGCGACTTCTTGTAGTCGAGTGGGAAGGAATACACTAATTTTTAATACTTGCAGAAACGTATTATAAGAATAAAGCAGTTACATAGAGGAGTACAATAATTTATAAATTGTTATCTGTAATGTATGATTAGCGTTATTGTTATTATTATACCAATATTTATTGTACTCTATAATGAATGAAGGACGGAATTACGGACATAATATTTAAAACTTTCGTCATAAATTCAATACCGGTAATAAAGTACAGAGTGTAGCTAAAATTAGTTTTGTCCAAGACTGGTATATAAACTGCCGGTAGCCTATCTTTCACCGTCCCTAGCAGCCTAAACAGTGGCTTTATTCACAACAGCGACTTAAAATCTTTGTAAATAACTGTACTCATGACCATAGACAGAGAGAACCATTTCCTTGGGGGAGCAAAGCAAAACCATAGAATCCCCATATAACGGGGTTATGGGGGACATCATTTACCTCCTCTCCCAGTTATAGCTTTACCGTGGTACAGTATATCGGAATATGATCATTTAATAAAGGTATTTTGGGGGGCATGCTTCTTACAGTGTTACATCCTTATCTGCGATGTTTCGGACCGAATTGTACAGGGATTGAACTGTAGATCTACTACAAATTATAATACGGTATAATTTAAAACAATCCCTCTCTTTTTCTCTCTTGTACAGAAACACATACTGTTCTCCAACCGGAGATCAACCGTGAAAGGAATGTGCTTACTATTGCGTCATCTATTGGAACGAAGTGGATTGACGATATTACAGTTATAACGTCAGTTTAAAAACCATGCGCTCTCCACCATATGTTATTTCCTGTATGGAGAGATTGAAAGAAGGAGATTAACCGTTATCTAATTTTGTAACAAGGATAGTATAAACATGTGCGTATCAATGTTATTGTTTGTGCTGTGACAGCGAGCCAATAGAGATAAGAGTATCCACGTGTGTGACCTTATGACATCTAATGACATCAACATTCATTCTCAGCATTATCCCGCTTTGTCTCAGTCCCCGAAGACTTTCTCGTGGTTGGAGTACAGTATACATCAATAAAACTATGTAACAGTTTTAACAGAAACTTTTTTATACTAAGCTCTCCCGAAGATATCATATGAAATTTAAACTGTAATTATTTTATTTAATCTCGTTTTTAAGTTTACACATTATACCGGGATCACTTTTCTTTTTTCTGCATTGTTGTGCAGTATGTTATTCATATTTTTCAATATGTCAAAGTGGCGGCCTGAACACCTGCAGACTTCTAACACATGAGTACAGGCTGGGGAAAAAAAAAAACATTAATGCTTCCATTCCTCAAATGAGGTATAGAAAATCTTATACATTCAAACATTTAAAATAAAATATTATAGTCCAGACACATGATTTGAAGACATTAATTCGTCAATTTAAGCAAAGAATCTTAATCATAAACAAAAGCAAAAGAGATCTTTTGAATTCAATATTTTCTAATAAAATAAAAGAGTTCAGACAATAACTCCGCCTATGCTCATGAAAACACATTAGCAACAATAAAATCCATTCATTAATTCATTCATTCATGCATAACTTCTTCACAAACAACAAATTACAAAGAAAAGGCGTTGAATTTAAAACTAAATTTAAATACCAGTTATGAAATTTAGATATCAGTAAGTTACTAAACTAATGTATAGCACACGAGAGTAAACAGATTTTATGCGTTCGTAGAAATCAGCACCGACACCCTCGGTTACGCCTCGGGAGCTAAACCTTCCACTCGCGGATAAATCTAATTTCACTCTCTTCTACCACAAATTACTATTTTTATATGAAATTCATAGTCCTTTTGTCTTTCACAACTGAAATTATTGTATAACGTTAGTATTATGAGGACCTGTAGCCAGAATCCGTGCCACCAAGAAGTTGGTTCGTCTGCTTTTTACGCCAGAGAAGTGAACTGAAATCGCGTCCTCTTTAAGTAGATTTATTAGTCGGAAAACAGGGCGGTAGGAGAGATTTCTCTATTATTCGTTTCTCTCCAAGAATACGACTGTTTTATTCATTCAGAATCCCCCATAATGTGAAATATACGGACGAAATCGCGTTGCCACTGTGATGTATCCAAGGATTTGCTTATCAACGATAAGCACACAGCTCTGTGACTAATCAAAATATTCAAATCGCAACGTCTTTCATTTCGTGTTAGATATGCTTCCTCAGTGCGAAAATTAAATTCTAATCCAGGGATTTATTAACTTTTATAAATCTAATATCCTGCAGATACAAAATGTACCCGCTCTAACACAGAACTAGAACTGGTTTTTTTACTTAGTTATTTAACGCTATATCAACTACTAGGTTATTTAGTGTCGATGGGATTGGTGACCGCGAGATGGTATTTGGCAAGATGAGGACGAACATTCGCTATAGATTAAATGACATTCGCCTTGCAGTTGGGGAAAACCTCGGAAAAAACCCAACCAGGTAATTAGCCCAAGCGGGGATCGAACCCGCGCCCGAGCGCAAATTTGGATTGGCAGTCAAGCGTCTTACCCGACCGATCTACGCCGGTGGCTAACAAGAACTGTTACCTTTCGCGGAAATCCAAAATTAGCATCACGATAAATTTTGGAATGGTGTAAAATGTAAATGAAATTGGTTAACATACAAAATGAGGAAATAACAACTTGTATTTACCCATTCTTACAGGAAAGAGCATTGCTTAATACACATATCTCTATGGAACAGTACAAAATAAATAAAGACTGTTACTAAATATTTATTTTAACTCGTAAAATTCAAGATAAGCGACCTACACGATGTCTGACTTTAGCCGTTTATTTTTATTTCTTCTTCTTCTACCTGGCAAGGTTTAGGCCTTTAGACCTATTCCGAAGCTAACAATAGTGTAATATGTAGCTAGTCGGCGATGTATGCATTGGAGGGGGAAAGGAACTGGCCACCCTACCCCATTATCTCCTGACTTAGATCCCTCATAAGCGATGCCTTCCTAGTATGACTTGCGAGGTTCAGACCTGTCATCGGACAGTTGACTCAACAACAACAACAACAACAACAACAACAACAACATCATCATCTTTTGCGTCGTCGTCCCATGTCTCTTCATCCCATTGGTTTATATTTTAGAGTTTGTCTTGGATATTCTGAGTACATGTTCCATGTCTTCTGAATTGTTCTGTCTCCTCTAAAATGTTTATTTCCGCTAATTATGTTCTGATATCTCCGTTTCTCAATCTATCTCTCCTTGTCACACCACATAGGGATCACATCAACATCATTTGGGCAGCCGTGCTCCCATATTTACTGGACTATTTAATAACTGGTTTTGAAACTATATTGTACTGTAATCATTGTCTAAAATTTCTCCTCATACGTGAGCCGAAATTTATTTTAATACAGCCATTTAATTTATTGTAATTGCTTATATTTTCTCCTAGATCGTTATGCGGAAATTTTACAGCCCAAACACTTAGATGTGAAATTGTTGAATAATCTCTTTGACAGTGAATATTTTTACTCTCCTTTGTTCTCATTCTAATATTCCCATACTCGTTGTTATCTTGCAGGAGATTTTTTATATTTTAATGTTTCATTATACAGTGTGTGTTGACGATCGTCTAGGCGGAGACACTTTCCTTTGCTTCGAGGTCCTTGGTTCTGACAAATCCAGCTCATTTGCTCTTCTTGTAGTTTTGTCCAATAACATTTCATAGTTGTCACGAAAAGTATGGAATATTATTATCAAATTGTGAATGAGACAATTTGCTTCATGGAAATCAAGACACATACTTTGTAGTTTTATATTTGTTGCATCCAGGGTGGTAAATAACTGTGTCATCATTTTAAATAACTCAAGTAGTTTTAGGTAACTAACCGGAAGCTTTAGTACCAGCATGACTTTTATCGTTTTCAGAAAAATCTGAAAGGAACGAAAGAACGTCTTGATAGTTATCTGTCAGAGATTTTAAGCTAAGGGCCCTGACAGTGAACAAAAAATATTGAGCACATTCTGTAGAATTTTCTTTTTGTGTCATTGTGACAATTACCACTTAATGATCCACCCTGAGATCACTGAATAAAGCGTCACAATAATCGAAATGAGGCATGATAAGAGTCTGTACAAGCGTCTGCTTTAATTTAGCTGGATAGTGGTACAATCTTTTTAATGAGTGAAGAGCGGAAATTACTTCCTTGCATATGTGTTTGATATGCGTGTCCCAGGTAAGGTTAGATTCAAAATGAACTCCCAGGTTTTTTACAGTTGAACTGAATGGAATGATCGCTTTATTCAGAGTCACAGGAGGAACGTTAATTACCAGAATTGCATAAAAATACCTTTTCCAAAGCCTTCTTAGTACAATGGCATGTGCTGCAATGTTGTGTGTTGAATTAAGAAATTTTGGAGGTGTAGTTAAATTGAGAACCGTTTTTACAAAACTTGCTAACTGCAAAATTTGCAAAATTGAGATTTTGATAGATTCGTTAACATAAGGTAGGCCTCTGCATGGTATTCAAAGCGTCTTAGTAAAATTGTAGTGTGTCAAAGTGTGATCGTTTTTTCAAAACTTGCTTTCTCCTATAAGTAAGAGATACAGCAAAACTTGCTTACTATAGTGTTTTGTCTCTCCTGTAAAATTTAGTTTTTTCAGTTAGCAAGTTTTGCAAAAACGGTACTCAATTTCTGAAGTCACATGTTATTCGTGAAATAGTGCCTGAATTAATTAAATTTTTTACGCCTGACTTTGACTATGCAGGTTTTCATAGCTACAACCGAAAGATCTTTCTCCGCGTTGAAAAGGCTAAAAACATTTCTGCGTTGAACAGTGTCCCAGAAGCGACTTAATCACATGTTATTCGTGAAATAGTGTCTGAATTAATTAAATTTATACGCCTGACTTTGACTATGCAGGTTTTCATAGCTACAACCGAAAGATCTTTCTCTGTGCGTTGAAAAGGCTAAAAACATTTCTGCGTTGAACAGTGTCCCAGAAGCGACTTAATCACATTGCTATTTTAAATATATACAAGGATAGCGCTGAAAAGTTGGATTTAGAGGAAGTTTATGACGAATTATAGGAAGAAGTGCAATGAGGAGAAAAACATTTGCAACTCGTCGTGTAACATAGTGGTGAGTCCATATATTGTTTTATATTATATTACAAAGTCGAAACGCAAATTTAAAAAGTTAATTGTAAACTTAAATTTACAAATTAATCACAGTCTTGTTATTCACATGGCTATACAACTCTTTATCACGGTTTAATTAACGTACTATCTGTATTCGTTTACTTTTATGGACTTATCAAAAAGATTGTCAGATCTCTATTTTTCTGTCATTCTATATTTTATATTATTGTTGTGAATAGACATACATCACGATTCATGTAAGGGAGAATTTGATATTTTATTATAATTCAAAATTTTGAGCCCATCCAAAATTTTTCAAAATTTGGCGCCAGTGGTGATAGCGGTATTACAATATAATTATGTAGCTGCACACTTTTCTTTTACTCTCGTCGCGACCGCGATGCGACTTCCGTCTTCCACAACGTGTTCAAGAACAAACATCAGAAAAGATTTACCGACAACAAATTTCATTGTAAAATGATAATGAAAAAAAGAGGAAAGAAGAAAGGAGAGAGAGAGAGAGAGAGAGAGTGCCTCCCGCTGGAAATTGCTGTCGTAGGAAACTGTCTAGGTTGCCTCGGTCTGAATCCAACACTTGCCGTGCTGACTACATGTTCGAAGAGTCCCGTTACTTGTAAATATCTGGTATTTACTCAAATTAATCGCAAAAGTGAAGAGAGGAAGAGAAAATGAGCGCTTTCCTTGGCGGAAATGAAACTGTTATATTTTTGTTGCTTTATTTTATTGAACTTTATCAACTGCGATGCTTATCTAGTATCTGAGTGAAATGAAGGTGATAATGCCAGCTAAATGTGTCCAGGGACCATCGCCGAAAGTTACGTAGTATTTTCTTTTAATAGGTTGAATGAAAACTCCGGGAAAAAATCTCGATCAGCTAACTTATCCCAACCAGGGCTTGAACCTGGTCCCGCTTGTTTCACGATCAGACACACCAGAGCTGTGGACAGGCTGTTGTGTTCTGACGCATGACAGTAGAGAATGTAATTACGAATGCATTAGTAGTAGACTTCAGTGGCGGCTGATTGACTGAGGCAAGTGAGGCCGGACCTCAGTCACTTGGCTTAACTGAAATCAAATTTTGTGTTTTTATATAATGTGTTAGTTATTTTAATGAAGCATATATCGCTGTAGAAGCATTTGAAAACTTTGTGATGTATATAGACCTGTTTTACAGTAAAATTTGCTCCTGAGGCCAGCATCGCTCGTGCCGGGTCTGGTTTCTGCATTTCCTGCATTTTCGCGGGCTTTGAACTTGCGCTTAGAACGTTGCAGCTGAGGCACAATAATTCGTCTGGTCTTTTGGCCTGGTCAGGTTTCACTCCTCCCATCCGTGGGCCAGCCTCAAGGGTAGAGTGGGGTGGGAATAGCAGTGGTGGCTTGTCCTCCTAAACAGGCCATAAATAACAAAAATTCCAGCTCTTTGGCAGGCAGAGACCCATACTATTCTCTTCCCTTATGTCTTAGTTTATGACGTAAGCGAGGGTGTTTTACTAATATACTTCGTAGTACAGTAGTGAATCTGGGCCAATGTTGTTATGTATTTCGGGAAAATATAAACAGAAACAAATGCGAGGAATAATGCTGGTGTAGTTAATCCATTGTTAGATTGTCCTTTTTCGAGAAGAAAATAATATTGAAAGAAAGGAAGATTTAAATAAAGAGAGAGTCTATCGAGATACCTACGACATCATTGACAATTTTTCTGACAGATAATCTTAAAACGCGAGTTTCTATTACATCCTGGTATGGGCAACATAAATGGTTAAGTGGTAATGTGGTGCAAAATAAACTTCTCTGTTGGCCTTGTTTGTTGCTATCAAGGGAAAAAAATAAAAAGAAAATAAAGAAAGGGGATTTTCAACATATAATATCGGTTGCTTCATCACACTGAAACAATCACTGAAACTCACAGCATAACAGCTTATTTGGTGAGTGAAATTATTATTTTTCATTAATAGTAATAACAATAATAACAATAATAATGATATTAATAATATAATAACGATAATGATTAATATCATAAATAAACATTTCCTATCGGAGGCACTTAAACTAGTTGCATCTGGCCTCACCGAGGATTTCGATCACCGGCCGCTACTGGTAGACTTACATCTTTGTTTGACGAAAGAAAACAGAAGTGTACTCGAATAATAGATTTACCAAAAGCGGGTCTTTGTCTTTGGTAATCTGGTGTAAGAAGAGAATGTATTGATTTGCTGTCACAATACAAATTGGTGTATATTTTACATGGACGTGACTGTGGATGCACTTATCGTGTCAGATCTGATGCACTGGTAACAGTACCTCCCTTCAGCTAGGGACATGTACTCTGGATATTGTTGGCATAGCGTCAGCTGCGAGCATTCGCACGGGCTCACACTGCATAAAACTATGCGCCATGCGAGTGTCGGGTGGCGCAAAACAACGCGATATTCTTCCTGCGATACACTCTGCCGTCTCTCTCTCTCTCTCTCTCTCTCTCTCTCTCTCATACACGGCAGCGCATTTAAAACTCACTTCATCTCTCTGAAACGTTGATGTTATGTAACATGAATTATAATCGTTCGGATTTGTGCTCTGGAAAAAAAAACTGTGACACGAAATGAGTTTACTGAAATACCACTGGGAATTACATTTTTAAAAATATATAGTAATTCCTGCCATTCCCAGTTTAACTCAATCCAATCACATGTATAACAACTTGGTCCAATGTTTTCCGAGTACAAAACACGAAGTATAATCTGTGTGGATTTATTTATATCGATTTCCATGTCGCCATGGGAAAGGAATTTAATGCAGTTATGTGCCACAATCTAATATGAGTAGAAAAAATGTACATAATCACCTCGTGTTTAAAAATACCGTCACAAAAGCACTAGTGTCTGGCGGACAAGTTAGAAATTATGGAAAATTAACAAATTAACCAAACATGGCACGTCGTTAGTTACCAATCCTTAGAGACGCAAATGACACATTTCTATTTATAAGCGAATGTAATGAGGGAACCACTAAATTGGTTGCAGATTATTTATTACGTGATTATAAATTCATTTTTGCCGTTCACAGACGAGGCAATGAAGTTTCATTTCGGAAATAGTAAATTTTTTCACTTATCCCTTTGGTGGGCTCAAGTTGTGATTTCCAGCAGAAGAATCTACCTTTTATCCAAAGGAAGAACGTTCATGCGATATTGTTTTCGTTTAGTCAACTGTCCGAAGACAGGTCTGAATCTCATAAGTGATACCATAAAGTCATATAAAAGTAGGAAAGGCAATAAAATGCTATCCGCTTCAGGTTATCTTCCACTGTATACTATATAACGGCACAATTTTATGCAGGTGATTATTTTCCATGGTATAATTTCGAAATTTACTTATAATTACGCAAATGAAGGCATTAATATTGTCAAAAACCAGCTTCATACAAATCTATTTTATTTAAATGTTACGAAATCGAAATTAATTTCTTTTTCATTAAACGTAATTGTATTCAAAAATTAAATTCAAATGTCAATTTCAAAATTAAGATACATCTCTCCTACTGTTCATGCCTCACAAATTGTAATTCTACATGTATGGAAGGTAATTATTTAGGTATTATTATTGTTTAATATAAAGTAGAATAAACATATAGCTGCTTAAAATTATTTCAAAATTTTTCATTCTTCGAAATTATTTACCCATTTATATTTTGAGAATACATATTTAAAAATATTTGTGTATATACTTAGATTATAGTATAATTTGTATAATTCGTTGGGGAGGAAATATTAAATCATATCTTATTCCGCTATGTTTGTTTCAAAAATAATAATTGAAATTTGTTTATCAAGCCCTGTTTACTATCCATCACACTTGATTCTTTTCCTTGAGAATTTTAGATCATAATATTAACAAATTTACAATTTAATTTTGTTAACTATTTCATAAAAATCGTTGTAAGTGTAAAGATAACATAGAAACATTTCACAATACTATGCGATATATATATATATAACTTCTTTTACTTGAACCAAAATAAATGACAAAATATGAGTAATTTCATTCTTACAATTTTGGCTCAGATAATACAATTATAATAATAATCCGTGGCGCTACAGCCCGTGAAGGGCCTAGACCGACCAGCCGGCTGCTGGCCTCACGCCCACATGCCGAAGCAGAGGTGGACGATCATCCAACCAGAATGGAGGTATCGTGTGGCTAGCACGATGATCCCCCCAGCCGTTATAGCTGGTATTCGCAACCGGATTTCGCTACCTATCGTAGCTTCCCAAGAGCATCACGATGCTGGGTGGGCACCGATCCCATACACTGGCCGAAATTTCATGAGAAAATTTCTTCTCCCATGACAAATCGAACCAGCGCGAATTCCGTAACGCGAGTCCTAGGCGGGATGCCTTAGACCGCGACGCTACGGCGCGGGACCAGATAATACAATTAGTTACTAAAATAAATCCAGAATTAAGTACTCTTAATAAAATTTTCATCAAGAAAATTGAATGTCATTTTTTAATTGAAACTATCCATCTTGATTACACATCTTTTAACATTGTAACATTTCGGAATATGTAGGCGTATGATAAGACTTTCTTGTGTTAAATTCTAACGTACCTTGTTTACATGTTTCGACCTATTTATGGGTCATCCTCAGAACTGAGGACAGGTACGTTAGAATTTAACACAAGAAAGTCTTATCATACATATTCCGAAGTGAAACTATCCATTATTTACCTATTTGGTATACATATTTCTCTTTCCCTTTCCCTTTTTCAAATTGTTTTTTTTTATTTATACTTAAATTTGAATTATGTCACGTAACTTCTAGTCTTATATTATGTCACTGAAACTGCCTTGAGCACGAAGATTTGCTTTTCTGAGTGCAAACTATAGAAGTATTTTAAATATGTAGTCCTATATACAATTTGTAAATTCAATAATTGCAAATTCAAATCCAATTGGAAATAAATTGTAACCTGGTAGAAGTTAGTGTTTGACTAGTATAATATACAAATGAAGATTTTGCAGCAATTCATCTTTCGGAAGAAAATTTTGACTGAAAAGTGAACGATTTATTGAATGCAATCATTAGCGACTAGTTCAGTGAGTGCGCATTGGTAAATAAAAGGTATGTTACTATAATTCAATCTAAATAACCGATGTTATGCATAATATATTTCAGATATAGGCATTAAAGAATTCCAATTCTTTTAGGAAATAAATATTACTAAACAAAAAACAACCAAAATGACTGAATTATAATGATAGGGGACCTTAATGCTACAGGGGAAAATACACAAACTAAAATAGTTATTGCAAGTTAAGAAAAGCATATGCGAAATCATTTGACTAACTGTTGTTACAATTACCTACGAAATCCCAAAGCATATTTCACGCATGAAAATATAATTATAAATGCATATCCAAGGCCAGAGGAATACATCAATAATTGATAATGTTCAAAAAATTAAATAATTATAATACTTTGTAAAACAGAAAGTACGTAGTAGTTTTATAGCAATACAGATATTAGTATTATATCTGATAAATTCTTACTTACTTACTTACTTACTTACTTATAGCTTTTAAGGAACCCGGAGGTTCATTGCCGCCCTAACATAAGCCCGCTATCGGTTCTTATCCTGAGCAAGATTAATCCAGTCTCTACAATCATATCCCACCTCCCTCAAATACATTTTAATATTATCCTCCCATCTACGTCTCGGCCTCCCCAAAGGTCTTTTTCTCTCCGGCCTCCCAACTAACACTCTATATGTATTTCTGGATTCGCCCACACGTGCTACATGTCCTGCCCATCTCAAATTCCTGCCTGGATTTAATGTTCCTAATTATGTCAGGTGAAGAATACAATGCGTGCAGTTCAATCCGTTGTGTAACTTTCTCCATTCTCCTGTAACTTCATTCCTCTTAGCACCAAATATTTTCCTTAACACCTTATTCTCAAATACCTTAACTTCTCTCAAAGTGAGAGTCCAAGTTTCACAACCATACAGAACAACCGGTAATATAACTTTTTTTTATAAATTCTAATTTTCAGCTTTTTGAGGGAGATTGGATGACAGAAGCTTCTCAACCGAATAATAAAAGGCATTTCCCTTATTTATTCTGCGTTTAATTTCCTCCCGAGTGTCATTTATATTTATTACTGTTGCTCCAAGATATTTGAATTTTTCCAGCTCTTCAAAGGATAAATTTCCAATTTTTATATTTCCATTTCGTACAATGTTCTGGACACGCGACATAATCATATACTTAGACTTTTTGGGATTTACTTTCAAACCTATGTCTTTACTTGCTACAAGTAAAATTCCTGTGTTTCCCTAATAGTATGTGGATTTTCTCCTAACATAAAGGATGTCACAACAAGAACGTCGGATTTATTAATGTGAATAAATGCAATAACACAGATAACAGAATAGATAACATCGCCATACTAACAACAAGACAATGGCGCAATGTCCAAACAACGTAATGTTATTGTTGGGTTGGCGGCACTGCTATTGATGTTATTTATTTTTGTTGCTTTTTTCACATTAAATCCGGCGTTCGTGTTTTGACACTCTTTATTTACGTCATCTGCATAGACAAGCAGCTGATGTAACTCGTTCAATTCCAAACCCTCTCTGTTATCTTGGACATTCCTCTGATCAATTCTTAATATTAAAAAATTAGCAATTTCATTAAAATAGGAGAAATAACATGTGAAACAATATTTTAATACAAAATGTGAAACAAAAATCACTTACTCACAGAGTAAAGTAAAATAAATTTTTAAGGGAGCGAATCAGAAGTTATATAATCGCTTATAAAGTATAAGATTAAATGAGGTTGGAGGTAGGCTTATGTTAGAGGTGCAATAACTGAGCAATTAGGATTGCTAATAAAAAAAAAACAAAACGAGTTAATAACTAAGAACTGTGAAATAAGGAAGCAGAAGCTTCAGGTTTTCACGAGAATTCAGCCATAGTGTATTCCAGTACATTTACCACTTCAAACAACTCTTTACTTTCTCATTAAACGAAGTCTAAAGGTAAACAATAATATTGTGATATTATGAAAATAGGACTCTAGGATTTGTACGAAATACAAGCTCGCATCATCCCTCATATCGGAAGCGGTTTTAGTTATGACATTTCTCTGCATGCAGTGATTTCTGCCCATTTATTGATCGTATTTTTTCACATTTAATATGTAAGAATCAATTTACTCGAAAATAATTCACATAGAACGTAATAATTCCTGGCAAAGTTTAAAGCGTATTTATTTGAAATTAAAAAAAAACACAATTGAGATCTAATGTAAAAGCGTCAGATGATTTATTATCTACAATAAAATTACAAGCGGAAAGTTGCAGTAATAAAAATTATCTCATAAAATGCTTATTCAGTCTACGTATTAATCTCCTCCAATCTGATGACTCAAGTCATACCTAGGCCAATATTTATACATTGAAGAGAGGATTGTCAGTCACTATAAAAACGTCTATGATAATTTACTAACGTTTTGCAAGCCTTACGAAAGTACATAACGAAAAGAAGTGTAACTTATTAATTAGTTATGGACAAAGTATCCAAATTTTTATATACACGAAGAATATTCCTTACAGTAAAAATATTAATAGTGCAAGAAGCATATAGAAATGCTAATATTGGTCTAATATTGGTAAAAAATAGCTTGATTCCAACTTCCTTTCTTTAAATATATCTAAATCAACCTTAGTTCCTTTTTCGTTAACAACTGTCAGTGTTCAAAATTTAAGAATTAGCGATGAATATGGACTGATAATACACAGTGAAAATTGTTTAGATCTAAAAAGTTGCAAATGTCCACCATTAAAAGAAGTCACATATGTGAATTGTCTGGGTATCATTATTGATCAAAATTTAAAATGGCCTCATCACATTATTTATCTTTGTAAGAGGCTTCGTAAAGAATTTATAAATTCGTTAATCTTCGATGATACTTACCCATTACGAAATGTTTATTTGGCCATTTTTCAGTCTATTATTCAATATGGCATTATTGTTTAGGGTGGAGGTACAAAAATTAATCTTACAAGCAAACATTCCGATGGGGGCAGATAAAAATGTTAATTTTTTCTTCCACCATGTTAATAATGTCAAAAGAAGTACTTACGCAAATTTTGGCCACTCGATCTCAATTACTAGGGCGTTCAGAAAGTGGTGCCATTTACAGAGAAAAAACACAATTGCATGGAAACGTTTATTGAAACAGATACAGAAATTTGTTGCGCTATTTGTCAACATATCCCCCACTGGAACTGAGACAATTTTCATACCATGGGATCAATTTTTGTATCCTTGTGTCGTAGAAGTCAGCCGCCTGGGATCGGAACCAACGTTTGACAGCCGTCTGCACATCTCTGTCGATGCCATGATAGCAAAAGCCTCAATTCCGATGGGGAATATGTTGAAAAATAACTCAACAATTGCTGTGTCTGTTCCAATATATTTTTTTCAATAAAATTGTGTTTTCTTTCTGTTAATGGTCCCTGACGAATTAATTTTTTACGGCCCTCGTAATTGCAGTCGAGTGGCCAAAATTTGTATAAGCACTTCCTTTGACATTAATAACATGGTGCAAGAAAAAATAGCTTTTTTATCTGCCCCATCAGAATGTACCTTAAATTTATTACAAAAACTAATCATTAAAATTTGTTTGAAGAAACCTTTTGATTATCCAACTAAATTAATTTATTGTGAATTTAATATATTTAATGTTGAACAAATTTATAAATATACTCTGTTAAAATTTTATCATAAAAATCATAATAAGTTTATATTACAGGCACATAATCATGACACAAGACGAAATAATAATTCAACATTAGTAGAACCTACATGTTTCACATCTGTTGGTCTAAAGCATAGCATTAATTTTGGCCCTCGGTCGTATAAATCTGTAGCTAAATTACACCCAGAACTTCTAACATGTAACTGACTAAGGTATAAAAAGAGAATTAGAAACGTGTTAATGTCTTTAATTTGATTAAATAAACTTATAGTCTATGTGTATGAATTAATCAGTATATATTATATTTGTATTCTATAATTTCGGAATATACACTCAGGGACAAAAAAAAACCGGACACTTTAATATTTGCTGGTATTTTGCAAAACATTATCTTCTCATACAATATTATGGTAGCCATCTGTTGTTATGGAGACGTGTATACATTGTTGATTGTTTTTTGTTTTATAAACAAGCCATTACAACCAAATATTCCAATTTTGCTTTCGGAGTCTCGGCTATAACAATTTTGTCTCAACCATTTTGTGTTTCATTATCGTTATCATTCGTTATTTCTTTATTTTTACATTTTCTGAGTTTAAGTGGGGTTGTAACATTTGTTTAAAACAAGATGCGATCTGAAGATGTGACTCGAGCTCTAGCCCTTTACGATGATGGACTCAGTGTTCGTTACATTGCAAATGTTATGAATATGGCTAGAAGCACAACCCATGATGCCATAAAACGGTATACAGAGACCCTAGAATATACCAGAAGACCAGGTTCGGGTCGTCCAAGAGCTACAAATCCAAATGAAGACAGGTATGTGGTGTTGAGAGTTCTTAGGGAGCGCATCCTGCCAGCTACTAGAGTAGCCCAGCAATTTGTTAACATGCATGGACGCCCAATTTCGGCCAAAACAGTTAGAAGGAGGTTGAAAGCAAGTGGACTGATATCAAGTAGACCTGCAACTGGTCCCAGACTTCTCAGGATGCATCGAGTTGAACGACTGCGTTTTGCAAATGATCACAGGGATTGGAGAAATCGACGGTGGAGCTGTGTTATGTTCACCGATGAGTCCCGTTTCAATCTGTGCTCACCTGATGGACGTAAAAGAGTTTGGAGAAGGAGGGGGGAACGATTTTCACAGTGTTGCATTTCCGAAAATGTGCCGTATGGAGGTGGTGGAGTGATGGTTTGGGCAGGAGTGTGTACGGATGCTCGTACAGAGTTTGTTTTTGTTGAAAATGGAAGACTAACAGCTGATAGGTATATAAATGAATGTTTGGCTGATCATGTTGTGCCATTTGGCCAATTTGTAGGCGATAATTTTGTTTTAATGCATGATAATGCACGGCCGCATATTGCCCATGCGGTCGGAGATTATCTCCAAGAAGTGGGAATCCATGTTCTTCCATGGCCAGCAAGGAGTCCAGACATGAACCCAATTGAACACGTGTGGGACATGCTGGGACGGCGTGTTAAGAATAGACGACCGAGACCAGAATCGTTACAAGAGTTGAGGCGAGCACTTGGCGAAGAATGGGAACTTATTCTTCAAGAAGACATTGCTAACCAAATTGAGAGCATGCCAAGACGTATGGATGCAGTTATTCAAGCCAGAGGGGGTAATACCCGTTACTAAAAGAGTTTTTAATGTTTAAGGCACCATAAAATGAAAAAACAGACCAAACGATGCCATAGTTATACGCCCTTTGTAATTTTTTGTAAATTTTCTCATCAGAGATTTTTTTTCAAATGTTGTCGTATAAGGTGCTAAATGAAACATTATTTTGTTTAAATGGGTTTTGTTTCATTTTGAAATAATTGGCAACAAAATACAAGCAAATATAGAAGTGTCCGGTTTTTTTTTGTCCCTGAGTGTAAATTTTTCGTAAAATTTCTACTTGATTCCATGTATACGATATTATATTAACATTATATTATGCAATTTCATTGTAGCTGTCATTTTACTTTTAATTCCTATTTTTTTTTTTTGTATTCCTCTTATATTAATAATATATCCGAACTGCGACCGAACACGAGCGTTGCTCATTCGGTCCTCAAATGTTGTTAATATTATTTAATATCCTCTTTTTTATATTAATGTATTATTTTATTTATAATTTCTATTGTTGTAATTATATTCTGTAGTCTGATGTATTATTCTGTATTATATGTTGTGTATTATTATAAGAACTAGTACATCTGTCGTGTTAATGCCACCTTCATAGCTCAGTTGGCAGAGCGCTGAATTAACGATAACCCCGACTCGAGGTGAAAAGTTGGCTGTGACGAAGTTTTACATGGTGGATGTGGTGCAGATTGAAGGGAGCAATAGAATAATTTAAAATAAATGAAGAAACCTATTATGCGTGTTGTGATTAATTGCATGATTAATTACAAAATTAGACTGAACGTATGAGTAGTCTGCTAACAGTATCACCGGCTCATCTACGAATACGTGCCTGAATAGCAGCATTCCGTCCCTTAGTTACAGCATTAGGGTTGCGAGACTTCTTAATGACAGGAAATAAGTGTACGTGGTAATATTTAATTGAATTCGCATAAAACAGTTCATTTTATGGAAAAAACTTATCAGTTTCTCTAATGATAAAAGTAAAAATGAGAACCCTGCGAGTTTTAATTAACGGATAGAATAGTATTAACTTAACATTTATTTAAGAAAAAAATATTTTTTTCTGAGAAATGAATTTAATGGGACAGCTTTGCGTCTTGCTCTGAAGCATTTGCTTCAAGAAACCTGAGGTACCTAAATAGGTAACTCAAGCTTGTGGAGTGAAGCTGTTGTATCGAAATGACTGAGTTTCCTGGATATTCAATGGCTTCAGAAGTCTTATAAGAAGCACAGAGATTCACTTTCGAGAGATTACAAAACTTTGACTGTACCTATTTAATCAAGTAAATGGGGATTGTTTAATCGACTATTTCTTAGGTGACACAAACCAAACCAGAGACGGTGAAATTACATATTTCCTTAACAGATTTGCAGAGGCTAGTGGTATTGGAACAATTGGTGACATTAAACGAAAGAGGCAGTATTATAAGGAAAAGCGCGCAAGACTCTCTGAAAAGTACTATCAAATCACAGCTGATAACATATGGAATATCGAATACCTCTTTATTTACAACTTACACACAAATGTAAATTACATGAAATTATCAGTCCAAGTATTATGCATTGGAATGAAATGGAATTTCGGGAGAGGGCACTGTATGACCCAACACTGCGACCTATCAAGATCTACTGCACTAACCCTCAAGCTAGGCACATTCCCAAAGTCACACCGGCTGACTACACTAAGGTTCGCTATGTATCCAGGTTTCGAGCAAGCAGCCCCACTCATCCCTAGGCCAGCCCCTCCTTACGTCGCTAGCCGGCATTCACGGAATGCTTTGGAATAATGACTGAATGGAGAAATGTTGAAATTTGTAATCATTGGGAACGGAAGAACCCTGAGAAACCCAACTGCAACCTTGTCCGCCACAAGTGTCGCTATGGATTTTTCAATTAAAGATCCCATACGAACCCGGATCGGCTACATGACAGTCCGAATGTCTGACCACCCAGCCATCGCAGAGCTCCTACTACATTCTACAGAAAACTGTTAATAATAATAATAATAATAATAATAATAATAATAATAATAATAATAATAATAATAATAATAATAATAATAATGACTCTGTCAGAGAGTTACGCCTTATGACTTGTTATAAAAATGTATTCATTTATCGTCCTAGAAGTTCCTATTTCTTTATGATGTGGTAGTACTCAATTTTTCACAAGTAGCCTAGTCGAACCGTTATTTTGTCTGGTACTGGCTTTGCTTTTTTTCTTTTGTCTTTTAACCCTAGCATATCGGTATATAATAATTGAGTCTACTGTTACCCTGGATTTTTCTTTTGTTGAGAATGGAGAAAGTTACACAACAGAACTGCGCGCATTGTTTTCTTCACCTGATATAATTAGGAACATTAAATTCAGACGTTTGAGATGGACGGGACATGTAGCACGTATGGGTGAATCCAGAAATCGAGGCAAAAGAAATCAGTCGCAATTGAAGATATTAGAAAGAAATGTGAAAAAGTGTTTGGGATTCCAATAAACATAGCACAATTAATTTAAAAAGTGTTTAATATGAAAATCAGGCTTAAAAAGAAAGACAGGACACAAGCTCATAATGATGAATGACTGGGAAAAAAAAGTTGTATGAAATGATGGAAGGAGGAATCAATTGTTATAATAGCGCGAAAGGTAAACAAAAATATTATTTTTCATTTATATTAGTATAATGATATTAATATTAACTAATAAAATATGGAAATTGTCACATTCCTTTTTATTTACTATTTGCGTTTAAAACTTTTATATATTTTTCTGTTTACTTCTAAAATAGTGTAGGCTAGGCCTACTTAAACTTTGGGGGTATTACAATTATTACCCTTTAACATTCTCCTCTACCGAAGCGAAATATGGATATTATACGAGGAGGCTAAATCCAGGGTAACAGCAGACATTATTACATATCGGTATGCTAGAATTAAAAAAGAAACCAAAAAAAGCAAAGCCAGTATCAGAAAAATAATGGTTCGACTACTTGTAAAAATTGAGTGCTGCAAATGATAAAGAAATATGAACTTCTAGGACGATAAATGAATGAACCTTTTAACAGGTCATAAGGCGTAACTCTCTAACAGTATTATTATTATTATTATTGTTATTATTATTATCATTATCATCATCATCATTATTAACATTATCACTATTACTGCCATTCTTTTCTCATCATTACTGTGTTTTCCAAGACTATTTAATATTACCTAGTGAGATGACGTAAGACTGAAACAATGGTTGCACAAGACATATATGAATCAGGGATTGCAGAAACGGCACAAGTCACTATTTGTGGCGTAATGAGCTCATTCGAGTTTCATGGACTATTGATATAGGGCTATCATTCCATGCAGAAACCACATGTCAGTATAGCCGTCTCAAATTTGGAGACCTGTGAAATTCTGGAAGCGCGCAGAAACAACTCATGTCAAAGATATGTGTCGACACATTGGTTCTGATTCCAAACGGCAGACGTCTACGACACAAGGATACAAAAATTGATCCCACTGAATGACAAATGTCTCAATTCTGATGGTGAATACGTTGAAAAATAACGTAGGCCTAACAATTGCCATATGTTCCAATAAAACTTTCCATGAAATTTTGTTCTTTTTCTGTAAACGGCCCCAGGGAATCTGCCCCCATGAGAATGTTTGCTTGTAAGTACAAAGGAGAATACCATATTTATTTTACATTCTTCATAGACATATCCAGACAAAATCGTGCCAATTCAAAGAGAGAAGCTTGAAGATATACGCAAACTAATGCGTTACATACCATATGAACATCAAAAATTTTACAATATTATTCTTCAGTAGCCTATTGTGAAAAAATAAGTTTATTTATATACTGAACTTTTGTATTAAGTACACACTAGCCCTATGCATATATTATATCCCTAATTTGACAAATAAACTTTGGTTGAACTGAAATTATTATATTACAATTTGATTCCTTGCAGAAACAGCACATGTCAAGCTAATATATTGATTTATTTCATTAACAATTCACTAGATTCCAATAAATTTGGTATAAAACGACACATCTATTAGGCTTTTGTCCGAAGACGCTATAACTATAATCAATGATGTGGTCTACCACCAGTAATACCGTTTTTTGTGTCTACTGAAAAATTTGGTTTTCACGACATGTGCTGTTTCTGCAATCTCCGATTCATATGTACTTGAACGTACTCCACAGTCACCTATTCTAAGACAGTTTTCTGTAAGATGTAGTAGGGACCCCTGCGGTGGCTGGGTGGTCAGGACTTCATCCTGTCATGCAGGCAGTCCGAGTTCGTATGAGATCTTTAATTGAAAAATCCAAAGTGACACTTGCGACGGACAAAGTCGCAGTTGGGGTTTTTCTTGGGGTTTTTCTGTTTCTCCATATTAAGCATCTCTATCATTCCCTCAACCTTTCTTCATTCCGTCAAAATTCCATATCATTCCCGAGCACTAGCAGGCGACACAAGGAGGGGGTTGGCCTCGAGACGAACGGGTTGCCTGTTCGAAACCTGTATACACAGCGAAGCTTAGTGTAGTTAGCCGGTTTGGGAATGCGCCTAGCTTCAGGATTAGTGTAATAGATCTTGATAGATCTCCGTGCAGCCCTCTCGAAATTCCATTTAATTCCAATGCATACCACTTGAATTGATAATTTCCTATAAGTTACATTTGTGTGTAAGTTGTAAATAAAGAGGTATTATCGACATTCTATATGTTATCAGCCGTGTTTTGATAATAATTTTGAGAGAGTCTAGCACGTTTTTCTTTATAATACTGCCTCTTTTCCCTTAGTGTCACTAATTGTTCCAATAGCACTGGACTCTGTAAATCTGTTAAAGGAGGTATGTAAATGCACCGCCTCTGGTTTGTTTTGTGTCACCTAAGAAATAGTCGGTTAACTAATCCATATTTTGTTGATTCAATCGATACATAGTTTTTTAATCTCTTGGAAGTGAATATTTATGCTCCTTACACAACTTCTGGAGCCTTTGAATATCCATGAACTCAACCATTTCGATAAAACACCTTCATTCCACAAACTAGAGTAACCTTCTGAAGTACCTCAGGCTTTTGACGTAAATGCTTCAGAGCAAGAAACAAAACTCCGTTTTATTCATAAGAAATGAAAGGAAACTCTTACGTGTTGACTCCTTGCTCAAAGGTGGAGGAAACTCTTAACGAGCAAGCTCAGTTTCCTCGACTTTATTCATAGGAAAAGGAGGAAGCTCACCAAATTTGAAGCAAACTCATCTTACTCATCTTTATTCATTCCACCCATTGCCTACTTATTCATTAAACAAATGTTTAAGTTACGAAGCAAAGTGTTGTGCAAAAAGTGCAAAATAGGACATTTTTCGTACAATTGCTACATTTGTTTTTATAAAGTAATGATATAATATTTTTCAGATGTTTCTGCTCTCTGACTTAGGATACTATTTCAAGTACCGGTACTTAAAAATTTGAATTATTTCTGTGCATGTAGTAATGTAATTTGATATTGCAATAAACACAATAAATTGACTCCCTGTTAATAGTTGTACTACGAAAACTTATTATCCCGACTGATTTTCAAAAGTTTATCTTAAGCTTTATAATAATATTCACTGATTCTGAACTTGGTTTCTTTCCTTAGGCCACTACATTTTCATAATATACAATTATTTCAACAGAGATATTCTGCATGAGTTGATATTTTCAAACCACTTCTTCCAAGATAAGCTTTAGAGACCTTATTCCGGAGATATTTTTCTTTGTTAGTTTATAGAATTCGTACAAACATTTACTGTCATAGAAGTTCACACATTTCTGTGTCACAAACGTAATTAATCTCACAACAAACCTCCTGAAAAGCGGGATTCAAAGTTGAACCATAGTATAAAGCAAGAAAATTCACTGAGCTGTTTTGTCCACATATTCCGATAATTACAACATGTCTAACTACGTATGATTCCCGGTGTTGGTTTAAGAAACTTCATCAGTAGCTTCCCGTGCAATCGGTCATAGAAATTCAGATTGTAATGCTACTTTATCTTGAATCGTACAGTGGAAGTTTTAAGCTATTTTACTTCTATTAATTATTAGCATTAATTTGTGGAAAACATTAACCTAGGTACATCAATTAAAATAAATTTTCGGACAAATTAGTGGATTGTAAAATTTCTGAAGGATTCTTTCTTTGATAAATTAGGGACGTTCAGGGATATTGACAACGTATTGCAATCATACATAAATATTTTAGAAGTCACATTGACGTAGTGTAAAAGTTTTAAAAAATTTGAAAGAAATTTAATACAGTGTGGAATGAATTTATCCTCTGAAAGAATTACGTTTGTGTGTTTCATTTAAACGGAAATTTATGGAAGAGTATTAGCAATACAGAAGAAATTTATAAAGTTGAACCTATTAAACAATTGTTTTCAATGCTTACAGGGAATAAGAGGTGTAATAAATATTCCTGAGGAGCCAGAATGCATAGAATTAACCTAACCACATAATACACATCAGAATGAATACAAATTAATTACAATGACCACTGTTTCACATTCTAGTGAAATACATGTAAATTCTGCAACTAAAATAACTAACAAAGTTCTAAACTTTCTGAGAACAGCGAGTATGTTTTGCTACCATGTTCATAACTTGTGTTCAGAGTTGACGGTTCCAATCTCTGTTTGTCTAGCCACAATTCTCCCATCACCAGCTACATTGTATTATTTTTCGTGCACACTTGCCATGAATCATTTCATCTCCCTGAATGAGATTAACGATCCAAACCCGTGCATGTCCTCAAACCTCGAAGGGTGACTTGGGAGGGGGTGGTCTATGTTTACGAAACCAGGTTTATGTGAACTGCGAAGGGAAGTACTATAAACGGAATTAATTACTCTGTTCATCAGAACTTGGTGAACGGCACCGCGTTGGTTGTAACGTAAATAATGCGGACTGTATCAGTATTTTTGGTCACTAGTCTTGTATATATATGCACACTGTCTGTGGCCATAGTCATACCGTGTGTTTGGACATGTGTGCGCAAACTACGTTTAATGTTGCGACTTGTTTTCAATTGGATGCCCTCCAGGGACGTCTACGGTACATGTAAACAGACATGCGGATCTATACATAGCGGAGCGGTAACATGAAGGCACAGTCCATATCACACTGAAAGGGAGTGATGAAAGCTATGAATTCTACGCTCCATTGCCCATGCTTTCAACAGAGCTTCTGCTTTGATAGGTGGTGGACTAAGTAGTAGCATCAGTCACAAATCGTTGAATTTAAATAAAATTCCTTGTCAGTCGGATCTACTGTACATGCTTCAAGCTATTATCTAAAAAAAAATTAAAAATATAATATCACATAGTTTTTATCTGTTTTTTAGAGATGCTACATCAAGGCCGAGGATATCATTGACATATGAAGTACAGCGCTGGCCTTCAGTACCTTATTAAAATTCATTCGTATTTCCAGGTTTATTTCACTTCTTTATTTACGATGCATAAATAAAAACTTACGATTCTGTATAAATTGATTTTTTTTTTTTTTACTTTTACATAAATATTTCTCAGATTCTGTAATACTGACAAGATTACTTCGGTTTCTCTATCTGTTAGTCCGCTAGAATACAACATTAACTCGTGCCGATATGATTGATAATATTCATATACGATGTTGAGGAATGAATTTCTGTGGTGATCGGGTAAAGGGGGATAACCTTTTTTTTTGTGCAGATGGATTTTTTTTCCCCAGATGAACACACAAGTTAAATTATACAAGTGAATTGCAAAAATAAAAAAATACTAGCAGTTGATGTGTTTTATTTGTATAGAAAATTATGTATGTATGTGTATGTATTTATTCACACTGCAATGGGTATATACCCGGTGGCAGTGGTAACTAATTACACTCAATAATGACAATAATAAACTTATAAATTAAAAATACAATTAATGATAATACTAATAATTAATACTAATAATAATATTAATAATAATAATAATAATAATAATAATAATAATAACAACAACAGGGAATATACTAAATTAAATGAAACGATCACTTAAAATAACATTTGAAATATTCTAATTTGTATCTTAAAACTAAGATCGAACTAAAACCCACGAGTATATGTTCATATCTGCAAAAGTACCTTTCAACATTACACTTATTTCACTGTCAACTCACTCACTGCACTGGAACTACGACACATTTCACTGATTCTATCCTGATTTAACTAACACTTCAAAAACATTTCACTGTTCAAATACTTTGCACTGCCACTATAACCTATACAGCTTCACTGACAGGAACACATTTCACTTGCACAGCACACTTCACTGACACGACATACTTCTTCACTGATACAACACACTTCACTGACACAACATAATTCTTCACTGATACAACACTTCAATAACAACATATCATTTAGACCCTTTAAGTACTGTGTATAATTACCGTCTATTAGTAAGGTCCTTAAGCCTATTTTTAAATACATTTTTGGTTGTTGGTAAAGCCTTTAGTAAGTCTGCAGGTAAAGCATTCCAGTCCCTGATAGTACGATTGAGAAAAGAAAACTTTCCAGTGTCCGTCCTCTGCCTTCTTTCCCTCAATTTATATGAGTGGTCGTTCCTTGAAGAGTAATTTGGCGGCTGCAAACTATTTTTTATTTCTTTCCAGGCAGGCTCACCTCTGTATGTTTTGAACAGTGCGCATAATCTAATTCGCGTTCTCCTGTCCGTGAGTGTGTCCCATTTTAATGGTGAATTTTTCCGACAACACTTAAGAGCCCGTTTTTGAATCTTTTCCAGTGTCTTAATATGTTCTAATCTGTAAGGATCCCAACATGCAGCACCATATTCCATTACTGGACGTACTAGTGATTTATATGCAATCTCTTTGGATTTATCAGAACCTTTTCTTAGTACCCTCATCACAAAGTGTAACGCTCCCCATGCTTTTCCCGCTGTGTCTGTAACGTGTTCTCCCCAGCCGAGATCGCTGCTAAATGTTATTCAGAGGTATTTACATTTGTTAACTTCCGGAATGGTTTCACCCCCTAACGTATACGATGCGACTATTTTATTTCTTTTCCTTGTAAAGCTGATGGCTTTGCTCTTTAGAGAATTTATTTTCATTTTGTTGGCTATTGCCCAATCATTTATTCTATTGAGGTCATTCTGGAGAAGAGTAGTATCTTCATGACTTTTTATTTCCCTGTATAACATACAATCATCCGCGAATAAGCGAACCCTAGACAAGATATTAACTGGCAGATCATTTACAAAAGCCAAGAATAGAAGAGGCCCCAAGACACTCCCCTGCGGGACCCCGGAAGTAATTTCAATTGGGTTCGATAATTCCTCCCCTACCCGTACTCTCTGAGTGCGACAAGTTAAAAATTCCTTGATCCACTGGAGCACTCTGAAGTCAATCCCCGTTGATTGTAGTTTAACCAACAATATATCGTGTGGGACTACATCGAATGCATTAAGGTTCCGAATTTTAATTTTTATCCAAATACATTTTTATGACTTATCTCCCTTTACCCAAAAACCACAGATTTATCCAGAATTGTTACACAAATGATAAAATAAGTACTACAAATAAATAGTTTACTCATAGCACTTAATGTATTGCATCGACTTATAAGTAAGGTCGGTTTTTTAAATTCGGTGTTTTGTAAGATTTTAATGATTTTTTTTTAGTTGGACAGTGCAATTTATAGTACGCTATGGTTATTATTACGTATTGTGAACATGTCAAAGTCGCCAATTTTAATAAAAATAATATGAAATGGAAGTGATCAAGTTGAAATCATAGTCCTTCTAAAGCACTACTGGAAACAAGTTTACAAAGCTCCTGCCGCGGCACGAATAACACTGTGCAACAATTTTAAACTTTTTCCTGTTCTTTGGATGAAACTATGTGATTTTACTAAATAAGATGTATAGAATTCATTTATAAAATCCAAAATGTTCTATCACGTACCGTTTTCATTGTACAAATATATTTTTTTTCTTTACGTAAGTTTTTTTCACTCACAAACAAGAAAATGTAAAAAAAATTGCAAAAACCTTCAAATGACTTTCTTGATGATTTGTGCTTGTAGAGAGGTTTTGAGTATCTCTGTCGATTTTCCAGCAATATTCACCGAACATACTTGTATTCCATCTTTCAGTGAAACGCTTCTGAAAAAAAATATTTATTCGTGAAACCTTTCTCCATGTTCATCGCTGATAGCACCAAGTTTTCTTGGAAAGAAGTCCACATGACTATGCAGAAAATCTAGCTTAAAGGACATACTGCATCCCATAATATGCCAGCAGTGTAACATTTCATTTACAATAACTTCATAATCTGTAGATTTTTTATTTCCAAGGAAATTTGTGCATACTGATTTAAATATGCGCCAGGACATTTTTTCACTTCCAATAGTTCGTTTTCGGCGTCTTTATCTTTCATGACTGCTTTTATTTGTGGATCAGTATATATCCCTTCCTTAATCTTTGCATCACATAGTATTGGGAATTTATTCCTGAGCTGCATGAAGGGTTATACTTCTCTGTCTAATTCTTTCACAAATATTTTCCATCAGTCCAAGATCGTTATGTCGTATAGAAAGGTGGTCATTGTGAGGAACTGATGGAATGTCTGAAGGAAAATTAAAGTACTGGATCAGTCGTTTGGATTTTGAAGTAAAGAATTTTATACAAACAGAAGCAACAGTCAATTATGTGATCACGAGAGTCTCTCGAAACCATAGGTACAACGAATTTCATTCCATTATCTTTAAATTGTAACTAATTTCTCAAGTTTCTGCAGCATGAATTGCCACATATATGATGTGCCCATGACATCTCGGTTCGTAACATGAAATGCAAAATACAGTTCATATGCCTTTTTAACCATGAGTATAAGGCTACACTTTTGAGTCTTGAAGGTTAAGTTCTTCACATATATAACAAAATAAATTAGGATTATATTTACACAAACGCGGCATTATAACAAAAGACACTTCTTGAAATACTTTATAGCAGAAATACAAGGTATTTGCTTACTTCTCCTCTAGATACACAGCAGGATACCGTTAACAGCCCGAAAATCCTCAAAATAAGGAAAATGTCGTTAGTTAATAATGTTAATAGAGGTGGCAGCCAATATGAGAAAAAACACAAATGGAATTAATTAAATGTATGGAAAGCGGAATATTCAAATATTCATATTTGTATGTTCAAATACCTTGTACGTGGCAATATGTTCTTAAGGAAAATCATAAAAACAAAGAGTATGAATTTCAAACAAATCGTACGTGATGGAGAAACACTGATTGCATGTTCTTTCTGATCATGAAACAGTATACCTAATACACAAATTCACCTAAACAAATTTAATATTGCACAGTGTAATACTCGAAGTTGAGGATGAAGGTGTTGTTAGTGAGCGTGTAGCACAACGGTGGTACCAGTGTTTCAATAATAGAGACGGAGATACTGAATATTTACAATGTCCTGGAAGACGTAAGGCAGAAGTCGACAAATTATGTAGTACACTTAGAACTTGCAGTACGCGACTTCTCAAAACACACCTTATAGTTCAACTGTTTGTTTGTTGACGTGCTTCAGTGTCGCCGCTCGCATAATCACCAGCGGCGGCTTAATAAGAAAAAATGTCCCTTTCGGGGGAAGTAAGTGAATCGAAGAAGGCAAGGAAATATTATTACCATGAGGAATAGGAAGAGCAATACCTATTTTTGTGTGGAATGAGAAGATATTAGATTATGCTGTGATAAAAAGTGTTACTGGCTCGCTAAATATAAGAACGTGCAGCAGCTTCTTTCATGAAGCTGTATATTAAATATAATAATAATAATAATAATAATAATAAAATAATAATAATAATAATAATAATAATAATAATTCGTGGCGCTACATCCAACGAAAGACCAAGACTGACCAGCCGGCTGCTGGCCTCACGCCCACATGCCGAAGCAGAGGTGAACGATCATCCAACCAGAATGGAGGTATCGTCTGGTTAGCACGATGAACCCCCCAGTCGTTATAGCTGGTTTGCGTAACCGGATTTCGCTACCTATCGTAACTCCCCAAGTGCATCACGATCCTGGGTGGGCACCGCTCCCATACACTGGCCGAAATTTCATGAGAAAATTCCTTCCCCCATGAGGACTCGAACCAGCGCGCATTCCATAACGCGAGTCCTAGACAGGATGCCGTAGACCACGACACCACGGCGCGGGACATATTAAATATAAGGGTTTTAAATTTTTAAGGTTCAATTAATTAAAATTAAATTCTCTAATATTTTTAAAGATGGAGCTATGGCGCTCTTTTCTTTTTAATTACAGATATATATATATATATATATATATATATATATATATGTATTCAATATCTGGCAAGCTCTTGCCTCTAAGTGGTTCTTTCAACCGTGGAAACAAGTTGTAGTTACAACAGATTAATACTGAGAATGTTCCAATACTTTTCAATCTCATCTCTGTAGCAATTCAGCCATTGCTCCTGCGACATGACAACGAGCATTATCTTGCAAGATGAAAGGTGGATTGTCTCTCAGGAAATGTGGACTTTTGCGCCGCATAGCTGGACGTAAGTTGTGTTCGACAAAATGTTGGTAGTACGCTGCATTGACATTTTGGTTTTGAAATACGGATGGCTAATGATAACACCTTCATTGTCGTATGCCACTGTTGGCATGACTTTCACCCTAGAGAGTTCATATCGCACTCTTTTGGACATGGTGCCATTCATTAGACTGATGCTTTAGTTCAGGCTCGTTTGCCCATGCCCACGTCCACGTCTCGTCAATGGCAACAGGAATACGTCCCCTTCGTTGTGGTATCTCTGTAGGTGGAGTTGAGCTATTGCGTATCGGTATCAATTCTGTGCTTCTTTGAGTTTATGAGGAATCTAGCGTGCTGCAATTTTTCTCATGTGTAGGTTTTTCTTCATGATGTGCCACAAAGTTTGATGATTGAGTCCAACTTCGATGAATAGGTCTCGTACAGTCCAGCGATGGTCAACAGCAAGGAGACCTCGCACTAAGTCCACTTGTTCGTCACAAATGGACGGGTGACCTGTGCGAGCCACATGTGCCGTCTTATTCCGATCCGTACGAAATGTAGGGACTCATCTTACAACCGTACGGTAGTGCATCGTTGCCACAAGCTTCAAGCTTGATGACATTGGAGTGCTTTTCTACCACGGGCTACCTCAGTTTTTGTCCACTATTGCTGCTCAAGTTTAGTAAACATGCTTCAGAGCAGTTAAAATAGTGCTCTACATTTAATCACGCACAATAACAACATCTGTTGTCATATCAACCCGTTTTATCATTCAATACACCGACAGTATCTCCAACTAGGATCACCAGTTGTCTCGTATCGGATGCGCATGACCCATTCCCGTCAGTGTTGCCACTACTTTATTTACAACTCATGTATGTACGCATTTATCGGCCTACATACTAATTTCGACACAAAATTCATTATCACGATGCTGTAAGTTACCAGTACTATAATATAATGTATAATAAGTTTTAATTAAACCATCTATGCTTATCTTAGATGGTTGAATTAAAATTTATTATACATTATATTATTGTGAGCTTATCGGAAAACCAAAACGAAAATGAAATTACCAGTACTATATTTACAGACTTTATCTCTTGGCGTTTAATAACTGATAGGACTAAAAGGCAAGACCTATGGAAAAAATAAGTAATAAAAACGAACAATAAGTCAAATACAACAATCTAGGGGAATGGAGGAAAAAGTTATTGAAGCGAGCTTTTGAGTTACGTGGAAAATTGCTAAAAAAAACGTAAATGAAAAGAGTATTTATTAAGAAGTGTCTCATTAAAGTAGCACAACGTGTATGTCCTGGAAAAAATACGGATTTTGAAAAGATCACTATCATTATTATAAATGTTATGTTAAAATTTCTGGTGACCTATTTATTAAAAAATACTTTGTTCATAAATTTGGCCTTTTAATCCCGATTGCTTATAATAAATAATTATAGTTCTATTTTCATTAAGGATAGCAATGAGTTTGTATTGTTTTACATATGAACCACCACTGAGCAGTAGCAAGGAAGGTTTGAGATAATCTATCGCACGAGGTGAATGAGGTAGGTAGATTTGTAGTGATCATTGCAGAACGTAAATGTACAAAAGTGCCTAACACTGACCTAAGGTAGGAAATATTGAGAATACACACAGTGTTTTTGAAGTAATTAAAAAAAAACTACTCATAAGTTGTCAGTAGAACTTTATACTTCAAAACATAAAATACCTCGCCACATTGAGATGCTTAGAAAATCATATAGAAGTTGTAGAAATGAATTGGCACCAGGGACCTGTTTCACAATGTTTACAATCTTTGTAAATTGTAAACTTCGCTTGTAAATTGTAAACTTCGCTTGTAAATTGTAAACTTCTGTTTCACAATCTTCGTTTGTAATGTTGAACTTTACAAAGGAAATCAAATCTTTACAAATTAAATTTTGCTCACTTTACAAGTATTCTGTTTCACAATGAAGGGTAATTTTACAAATGTGTAAACTTTACTTGTAAAATTAGCCTATTTTCTACAATATCTCTGAGATGTGTAAAGTTTGATATTGCAACAAATTATGAATAAATACAATAAAGAAATACTTATTAAATTAATTTTTGAGTAACTGGATAATATTAAGAATTAAACTAACGCAATTTTGATGTTATTAAAGAGTTCTAATGACTCAGACGAATATATTGAATTTAGGCCTAATCAAACGAAGACGTATACGTAAAATTCTCCGGCCAAGAATTAATAACACGTTCGTTTCATTGTATGAATTTAATAAAAGGTTTCGAATGAGTCCCGCGCTGTACTTCAGAATACCGCGTAAGTATTTATATACGAAGACACTATTTAATAAATACTCGCACTTACGCGGTATTCTGAAGTCGTTTCGAGCCCGTATCGCTGGAAGCTCTCCTACAAGATATGGGACATCATATCAACATCCAAAAGAGAAAAGTGAAGCCCTAACTTCAAAGCGAGAACTATATTGTTTTGAATTGGTTGCATACTAGCTGTCAGTTCCGTGCGTTAGCAGATAAGCACGGAATTTCTAAGATGTCAGTGTGCAAAAGTTCCCACAGGGTAGTTGATGTTGTTAAGAGTTAAATTCGGGACAGGTTTTTGATCACCAAAATGTTATTTACTATAGCACAGAATTTTTATGCTGCTGCTGGGATCACTAATATTTGTGAGGTTATGGATGCAACATTAATAAATACTGATGGATCAACACAAAAAATGAACCTGATTTTGTAGTTAGACATGGTAATTAATTTATCAATTGCATATTTGTACGTGGACTAATTTTGTTATTTACTTATTTGACTGAATTTTGTGCTAACTTTAGTCATTTAAGTAATAGACGTATTGGTATACTCGACCAATCACATTACATGAAACTCCATTGTCGCCAATATATAAAAATTTAAATACTTTTAATTTTCTTTAACAATACTTTGTATTTTCTGTTGATGAAATATGAATCAGCGAGCTTAGAATAATCTATTTTAGTACAAAATATAAACATATGTATCGATAGTAGTAAAAATACAGCGACTTTAGCTCTGCTCCTTAGCGATTTTTGTAAACTGTCGTAGGCGATATTGTGTAACCAATAATGCGTAGCTGATTTTGTAAAGTTCGTCAAACTTTACAAACTAATAAGATAGCATTGTGAAACACAATTTACAAGAATTTGTAATCTTTTACTTGTTATTTGTAAATTGTTAATTTGTAATTTGTAAGGATTGTGAAACGGGCCCCAGAACGGGCTCAACGCAGAGTGGATAGCTGTTATCAGTTTATCACTAATCCCATGGATGATAGATTAAAGTTATCAGGAGAATTGTCACATGTGATCAAAAATCGGTATATTAACGCAACCCTGACAACTGAAAACAGTGGGTCGATCCCCGTCAACCTGCTAAAATCGTTAAATGAAATCTGTTCGATTCCAAAGTAGTGTTATGTGTCTGGTGGAATTTTTAAGGTGTAATTTATTGGAAGCTTTTCCAAACAGAAGTGCAATCGATGCGGATCATTATTCTCGACAGCTAGAAAGAGTTCATGAAGATTTGAAGCAGAGGTACTCGGCATTAATTAATATAAATAAAATTCTCTTGTAACAGGGCAATACGAGACCATGAAAAAATTCAGGAACTAGGAGGAAACGAACTGCTACTACACCCAACATATAGTCATGATCTTGGGGCTTTATATTACCGTGTGTTTCAATCCATGGCCTACTTCTTACGTGAAAGAAATTTCGAAAAATTTCGTTGAAATGGATATCACTGAATTCTTTGCACCAAAAATATAGAAATTGGGACCGCCGCGGTATAACAAATCTCGCTGTAAAGTGCTCAAGCCCATGGTATTTAATGGCCTTTAGCTTGAAGATTATATTAATTTCTTGTCACAACACTCTCCAAATAAAATTTTTCTCAGAACAGACATTATCTGTAACTGAAAAATATAGGTACACAATATTATGATTTACGGAAAAAGAAAGACAACTTTGGAAAAGTCAGGAAAAGAGGTGTTTGTAATTCAGTACTAAAGCATAGGTCTTTCATTTAGACGGCCTGGGTTCGGTCCTTGGCCTATTTCTGATAGAATTTCATTCTAGCAATACACTTCACCTTCACTTCATTTCATCTATCACCTGCAATTTAAAGTACAATGAGATAAAGTCTTGAAGATACTAAGGGTCTCCGATCCTAATATATATGATTTAGCGATTGGAATCTCGCATCCTCGGGTTTATCAGGTGTTTGTTTGAAGTTGGGACCTTGCGCCATCAGGACAGGCAGAGTGGCCCGCCTGTCAACATCGGATTTGCGATTGTTACCATGACCAATTGCGGGGCTCGGGCGTAAAACATGGTAACTGATATTTTGATCAAAATGAGATACAAATGGATGTAGCATCTAATATAGTGTCTTACGTTCTACGTCTAATGCATTAGTTAGTTTTCCAACATTCCAAAAGATGACAGAAGTAAACAGACTATACTTTCCTAATAACTATACCTACAAACTGTTGCATGTACAGGGACATCAATTTATTTTTACTAGCATTTCTAATATTAACCTCGCTATACCTTTGGATTAACGGTTGAGAACCGGAAACACCGTTTGCTACCCCCTTCCACGACTGGAGTTCGATGATACTAGCGTAAAATAGAAACAAATCACTTTACTAGGTTTAGGAGGGAAGAAAAGTAGTTCATTCATTTACGTAAACTAGAAAATATCGCGATTTTGTGTTTGATAGTTTTCATTAGTTTTTGTTTAATCAAAATACAGTACTGTATTAACAATAAGTGTTTTTACTCACGAACTGAGCTATCCATTCGGACGTATTCATTATGCAGTGTATATTTTACTATCTACAGCACATTAGCGTACAGTATGGAGAATGAAGTTAAATTTAAAAATAATCATAATATGGATATTGAAACACATTTTTGAAAATGGAGGCCGTTCATTTCAATACAGGCTTCAGTTCTTTTGTGCATATTATCGCACTATAGACTATTGTACATAATTCCAATTAGCAGTTTCGTCCTTCGTACTAGTAACTCATGTGGAAATAATTCTGTACCTACTCTGTAAAAGAGTACCTTAATTACTGTAAATTCAATCTTCACTTCTGCCCGTTCCGAAGAGATAAAATTACTCAGAGATGCTCTGCTGTCCGTCCAAGTAGTTTTGTCGCAGGGTCGTGCAAAAGTGGCGAAATCACATGACAATTATTTAACGAGGCCATTTTATTTAAGTTATTTTAAACAGTTGTATATTATTACGTAGACGTCCAATTCCTGACAGAAATTGTTTTCAGAACAGAGCTAAGACAGCCCAGCCACTAGCCTTTACAGGGTATGAGCAGAAGCGGTGGGGGAAACCGGGATGCGACGTTGGCAAACGGACGACAGTACCTGTGCGAAAATACGATTCAATATTGAAAGCTCTTTCGTCACTGGAAAACGCGAACATATCTTCTGGAACGTACTATACTCACTAACTCAGTACTTTTTACTAGACTGTAAGGAGGCTGCATACGCGACCTTGCTTCTGTGTGCAGGACGATTGGAAGTTTATTAGTAGAGGAGGTGGAAGTGAAGTACATTAAAAAAACTCAGGTATAATAAAAATTGAAATAAAAATAACAAGATGTCCCTGTATGTGTTTACCTACCTAATAAATTCAAACACTAAAACGTCACTTACCATGTTTTACTCCTGTATCCCTCTTTATCAGATTAGAACAGTAATCACATATAAGACGCATAATGGACATGCTTAAGCGTAAGTGCATGGATGAGTCTGGAGTTCAACTCTCGAAAAGCCAGATACCACGCCAAGACTTTTTAAACATTAGACATGCGAGTATATTTTACCTTCAGAGAAGAGTTTTACGCTTGAATGTATATGTGAAACACTTGCTAACAATTAGCCATTATCAAGATGAAGAGAGCGCGAAACAAATACAGGATACTTGCATACCCACAACTCCTGCAAGCTATTCAATACGTGGCGAAATCTTTAATATTTGATTATTTGTCATGCTATTTCAACTGCGCAGTTATTTATCGTCGATTGAATTAGTGATGGAGAGGTAATATTTGACGAAATGAGTTCAATGATTTGTCACGGCTTACAGTTAGAGAAGCCTCCGAAATTCTTATTATAACCATATTTCCTATTTTATATTAATATATTAAGAGAAAATAATTAATTGTAAAATATTACAGCAGTTTGAAAAACGAGCATCACAATTTCGTTATTATCTTCCTCGATACTGTTAATGCCCAACATTAACGGCCTATTAGATCTTCGACTATCTCTTTAAAGCTTCTGCATGTTTACTATGATCTTTCATGTGTATGGCAGAATTAATTTTACACTCAGAGAGAATGTAATGAAGTACAGACTAGATTCCGTTCTAATTTTAGTTCGTGTATTGTATTTTGATACTATAAGATGAAACAAAGTAATATAATTAGTCGACAGATATCAACACAAAATAATAATCAGCATTTAAAATAATTTTCGAAATTAATTATATATATACATACATATATATGTACAGATTGTTTAAAAAATACGGGGCATAATTCAGGTATGTATTTCCCACATGTAGACAATCAAAATAGTTCATTACAACATGTGTCCGGAAATGCTTCATTTCCCAGTTATGGCCTTCACAACATTGAAATTCACCGGAACCATACCTCATGTTTTAGAAGACACTCCACTGATCAATCGTCAACACATTCACTTCTTGCATGATGGCGCTCCTGCACACTTCAGTCGTACGGCTCGCCGGTACTTGGATCGAAGGTTTCCTGATCGATGGATAGGTAGAGGTGGCCCAATTGCTTGGCGTCCACGCTCACCTGATCTGAACCCTCTCGATTTCTATTTGTGGGGCCACTTAAAATCATTGGTTTATTCGTCTCCGGTGCCTGATTTGGAATCCCTTCGGAATCGAACTGTGGCATGTTCTGAGGACATACGCAATACTCCTGGAGTTTGGGATCGTGTTCGCAGGTCAATGAGACATCGATGTGAGGTCTGTATTCAAGCAGGAGGTGGACATTTTGAACATCTTCTGTAATGACAACGACCTGCGGAAAGAAAAACGTTCCGGTGAATTTCAATGTTGTGAAGGCCATAACTCGGAAATGAAGCATTTCCGGACACATGTTGTAATTAACTATTTTGATTGTCTACATGTGGGAAATACACACCTGAAATGATGCCCCGTATATATATATACATATATATACATATATATATATATATATATATATATATATATATATATATATATATATGGTGTCCCATTTATCTTGTGCACCTTTTATAACTTCTTTGTTTGGCTAGGTATTGGAATTTTTGTTTTTGAGCGTTATGTTAGAACGAGGGGCTAACATGAGTGTGGAGATTTGGTGCATGTAACTACATTGTCATTACGTGACGTCACCAATTTTTCAAATACCACTACATACTTTAATCATGTTACATTGATTACGCACATTAAGATGAGTTCAAAAATGTGTCGCAATGTTACCTTCTTAATCAATAACAAAAACAAAACGAAACAAAAACGTATTTCCAATGGGATAGTGTTATGCTTTGAGAGCCACAGAAGATGTTTCAAATGGTGACCATTCACCCATTCACATTAATGCATATTCGAAGGTGTTCCCCGAAAGACCGTATAACTGCCTGGCATGTTGCTGGCTGAATGGATACACAAACCTGTCGAATGCGTTGCTGCATGTCGTCTGGTGTTGTCAGAATGTTCTAGTACACACTGTCCTTTACAGTTCCCCACGGAAAGAAGTTGAGTGGCGACAGGTCCGGAGAACGTACAGGCCAATGTGCGTGGATTGTGGCGTGGACGTAGTTTACATTTTAAGACAGACAACGTGTACGGACGTCAGTCGTCTTTCGTTTTGTGTAAAATGAATGGGGCACCACAAGATGAATGGGGCACCACAACAAACGGCACATTCTAATGGCATTCATTTTGCATTTTGTTGTTGTTATTGATTGGAAAGGTGACATTGTGATACATTTTTGAACTCGTCTTATTGTGTGTAATCAATATAACTTGATTAAGATATGTAGTGCTACTTGGAAATTTGATGACGTCATTGTATCTTGTACCATAATGTAATAACATGCACCAAATTTCTACACTCATGTTAGCCCCTGGTTCTAACATAACTCTCAAAAACAAAAATTCCAATACTTATCCAAACAAAAAAAGTTATTATAGGTGCACAAGATAAATGGGACACTATGTATATAGGGTGTAAACGATATGAACTGCCAAAAGTATTGGCGGTAGAGCATGAAACTAAAGAAAAGTGAAATAATGTTTTTCTATACTTGTCAATGTTTTCCCAGAAAAAAAAATGTGTTTTGTGAGTCTAACTTTTTTCGAAAATAACAATAGGCAAGTCATCATTTACTTTGCCCAATATGTATGCTGATACAGTTCTTTATTACTATTTGTGTGTTGGACGCAAAGTCCTTGGCAATGGCATTCACATTTAGTCGAAATGTAAACAAATATTAGACTACTATCAATCTTAAAACATGGTATTTTACTTACTTACTTACTTACTTACAAATGGCTTTTAAGTAACCCGAAGTTTCATTGCCGCCCTCACATAAGCCCGCCATCGGTCCCTATCCTGTGCAAGATTAATCCACTCCCTATCATAATATCTCAAACGTCTGGATTTAATGTTCCTAATTATTTCAGAAGAAGAATACAATGCGTGCAGTTCTGCGTTGTGTAACTTTCTCCATTCTCCTGTAACTTCATCCCTCTTACAATGGAGGAAAGATTAGTCTAGGCGAAAAATAAGAGTAGACGAAAAGGCAACCAACAGAACGTATCTAGACGACACATCTGAGAACCATGAATATATATTATTATCCAAATTAATAATAAGAACGAGTGGTGGTAGTGTCAGAAAATTGCCATTTCATATATTCGTTAACTCTGTATTCAAGGATTGATGTAATGTTGTATAAAATAAGAGTTTTTTTTTTCTATATTTTACTTTTCATTCGAATATGAAGAACTTTATTGTGGTAATACTGTTATTTTCAAATAATAAGAGTATAAGATTATTTTCAGAAATATGTTATATTATGCATAAAGTAAAGCAATAGTGAGTTGTAATGCATTATTTGCAGAAAGAATAGTTAATATTAATAAGTGAATAGTAATAGATCAATCGATGTAAGAGGACAGAAAGACGGGCTCGGAGTTCACACGAACTGTGAAAGATTCGCTGCGGTCTCCAGGCAGGCATGCTGCGGGTCAGCAGTTTCGGGCTCAGTCGGGCTATAGTTCGTTGCAGAGAGCACGAACACTGAAGCAAGAGTTCACGGGGACCGCGGGTAGGCTTGGCGGTCTTACTGCTGTACAGGCTGGAGAACCACGGTCTGCCCATGCTCATCTCTACTAGATATACATACATAAGTGTTATGCCCAAAGGCAGGTCTTCCATTGTAAACCCAGCATTCTCTAATCTTTCCTATTTTCTGCCTTTCTCTTATCTCCGCATATGATCCACTTATCTTAATGTCGTCTATCATTTGATATCTTCTTCTGCCCCGAACTATTCTCCCGTTCACCATTACATCTAGTGCATCCTTCAGCAGACAGTTTCTCCTCAGTCAGTGATCTAACTAATTTATTTTTCTCTTTTCGATCAGTTTCAGCATCATTCTTTCTTCACCCATTTTTTCCAATATTGCCTCGTTTCTTATTCTGTCTGTCCATTTCACACGGTTCATTCTTCTCCACACCTACATTTCAAATGCTCCTATTCGCTTCTCTTCAGTTTGTCGTGATGTCCATGTTTCTGCGCTATACACTACCACACTCCACAAAAAGCACTTCAGTAGTCTCTTTCTTAGCAGAGACTACAACGTGTTCATAATATGTGCGTCCGTTTCGTCTGCAATATTCGCCGGGCTGATCACGTAACACCATCCCTCGAAATGTTGTCCTGGCTCCGTCTAGAAGATCGTAGGAAAATCCACTGTCTTTCCCTTCTCTTTCACATATTACATTTCTCCACTCCTGCCTATCTTGCGTCTCGTTTTCAAAATTTATCCACCCACCATAACCTAGACACACGATCACAACACTCCTCAATATTATCCATTCCCTCCCACCGAACATCCTCATATTCATCTTCTTTCACTGTGGCTGTTCCTCGACTTTGGAATTCCCTACCGAGTAATGTCAGGGACTGTCAGACATCAAATCAATTTAAGAATAGGTTAACGAGATATTTTTCTAACAATTATTGTCAACAATAATAGCTGTTTCAGGTTTCTCAGTGTTTAATGGTTATATATATCACAGATAAATATCTAAATTATCTCATTATTATTATTATTATTATTATTATTATTATTATTATTATTATTATTATTATTATTATTATTATTATTGCAGTGTAGGCTTTCACGGCCGGAGTCTATAGATGTAGATTCATTTTCCGGGCTGAGAGGCCGTGGTCTATTAGTTGGTTTTATACCAGACGTTTCGTCTGCAACTGCGGCAGACATCTTCAGTGGAGTGGTATCCGAGGTCGCAAGACTCTTCTCGGCGTACCTGAGGCAACTGAGACGTTTCGTCTGCAACTGCGGCAGTCAGTTGCCTCAGGTACGCCGAGAAGAGTCTTGCGACCTCGGATACCACTCCACTGAAGATGTCTGCCGCAGTTGCAGACGAAACGTCTGGTATAAAACCAACTAATAGACCACGGCCTCTCAGCCCGGAAAATGAATCTACATCTATTATTATTATTATTATTATTATTACTATTATTATTATTACCATTATTATTATTATCATTATTATTATAACTATTTCTTACCAGTGTTTATTATTGTCACACTAACATTAGTTATCCAATTTTCATTATTTACTTTCATGTTGTTTTATGATCTAGATATTAATGTAATAACTATGTAAGCAAATGTATTTAATTAGAATTAGAGTCTGGCTGGGCGGAAGAGAAGGCCTACTGGCCTTAACTCTGCCAGATTAAATAAATAAATTATTATTATTATTTTTCCAAAGGTCCGCAGAAGATGCTCCTTTTTCTATTAAAAGCTTCCTTTGCCGTTGCTAGTCTCCTTTTGACTTCCTGGCTGCAGCTCATGTTACTGCTTATAGTAGGCTACATCCCAAGTATTTGAAATTGTCTACTTGTTCTACTGCCTCATTTAGAATTCGCAAGTTTACCTTCTTTATTTTTCTTGCGACAACCATGGTCTTCGTCTTGTTTGCATTTATCTTCCTGCTCATGGCTGTCATTTAGCTCCAGTAGCATATCCCATAGTATCGTCTCCTCTTCTGATATCAATGTCATATTGTCAGAAAATTTTATCCACTTTATTCGTTTTCCTCCTACTTTCACCCCTCTCATGTTCTGAAAACAGTTCTTCACCAAATCCTCCAAGTAGATGTTGAACAGGGTAGATGATAAAAGACATCTTTGATGTAGGCCTACTCCTCACTATTTTACTTCCTTCTGACATTTTTTCTTCTATCCTGACTTTGACTCGTTTCATATAAAGGTTACTGAAAAGCCTCCTATCTTTCCAATCTGCACTTATTTTCTTCAGGATTTCCATCACTTTGTTCCAATACATTCTGTCAAACGCCTTTTCTTAGTCCACAAATAGTATATAGGCCTACACTTCTTTATTCTTCTCCAGGTACCTATCGCCGATTGTTCACAGTAGTCCAGTTGCATTCCTTGTACCTTTTTTAGTTGGTTATTTAACGACGCTGTATCAACTACTAGATTATTTAGCGTCGATGAGATTGGGTGATAGCGAGATGGTATTTGGCGAGATGAGGCCGAGGGTTCGCCTTAGACTACCTGGCATTCACCTTACTGTTAGGGAAAACCTCGGAAAAACCCAACCAGGTAATCAACCCAAGCGGGAATCGAACCCGCGCCCGAGCACAACTTCAGACCGGCAGGCAAGCGCCTTAACCGACTGAGCCACGCCGGTGGTTCTTGTATCTTTCCGTTATGAAGCCAAATTGCTCTTCTTCCAACTGTTCTTCCATCTTAGAATATAAACGTCGATTCAGTATTCGCAGGAGAATATTCGCCGAGTGCGATATCACGCTGATAATCCTGAACTCGTTACATTTCTTGACATTATTTTTCTTCAGTATTGGCAGCAACTCCGTCTTCATAAAATCTTCAGACCATTCGCCTTTCTCATATATTTCGTTGCATAATGATAGAATTTCCTTATTGTCTTCACCCAAGCATTTTACTAACTCAATGGGGATTCCATCAACTCCTGTTCCTTTCCCATTCTTCATTTCCCTAAGCGCTAGTTCAACATCTTCCCTTAAAATAGAAAATCTTTTTTTCGTCTTCAGATACGGTTGCTTCGTCTTCTATGGTTAACTTATCTGGACGATTCCCTGTCTCATATAATTCTTCTACATATTTCGTCCATGTGTTCAATATTCCTTGTTTGTCTCTTATTTCATTCTCTATTACGTCTTCTATCAACGACATGGATTTCCTGTTGTTATTTGTGAAGTCCAAACATTTAACTTCGTGGTACATTAAGTCATATCTTCCTTTTCTCTCTAGATTACATTTCTCTTTCATCCAATCTTCCTTCGCCTTATCAATTTCCCTTCTTAGTTTGTTGTTTAGTTTCCTATAGTTTCTTCTACCTTCTTCCGTGTTGAGGTTTCTCCATTTCCTTCTTTCCTCCACCTTCTCTAACATTTCCCTGTGACCCAAGGTCTCTTCGTTTTCACTCCTTCTCTGTATCCTATTGTTTCTTCTGCTGTTTTCTGTATACAGCTTTTTAGATGAGTCGAGTACTCATTACTATTCTCAGGTGTGGATTCTAATGTAGCGGCTTTCTCTTGAAAATTTCCTTCAAATTGTGTTCTTTCCTCCTCGTTCTTTAGTTTTTCCATGTCAAATTTCTTCGTCACCTGTCTCCCTCTTATTTTCTTCGGACGAGTATCTACCTCACCTAACATGATCTGAGTTAATATCCGCTTCTGGTAAATTCCTCGGATTTTTTAAACAATTTCAGAATCTTAGAAAGCATGTTGGAAATATTCAGATTGTCAATTACTATAGATAACACAATATAATATTTATTACTCAGTCAAGTCATTATTTTACATTGATTTGTCATTGGACTGAGTAACAAATATTATATTGTGTTTATCTACAATTTCAGAATCTTTCCTGTACTAGTATATAGTCTATTTATTTATTATTTTTATTTATTTGTTATTGAACTTAATAGGCAAAACCCTATTGCAATGTTCAAGACTGACAAGTAATTTATAAAAACATAAACAAGAAAAAGGATACATAGGCTACTCTTATTAAAAACTGTAACAAAATAGAAAAATGAGAAAGAAGAAAAGAGAGAGATTGAAAGGAAGGTGTGAAAGTAGCTTAATTAACTAACAACAATATTCTGTAAAATATAACAAATAATTCTGTATTTAGAGAAATTCATATTGAAAATATCAACATTCGGATGAGGATGTAATTTATTGTATAATTGTAACATTTGGAAAACTGGGGAATTTTTGTACGATTCAATATTTGTCCTTGGCATGAAAAATAAATTTCGAAATTTTCTATTAAGCTTAGGTGTATGCATGTATGTATGCATGTATGCATGTATGTATGTATGTATGTATTTATTAACACTACAATTGGGTATACACCCGGTGACAGTGATATATAATATACAATAATACCATTACAATTATACAATAATTACAGCAATAAAAGGAAAATGAAAAAAAAAGTAAAAATAAAACAATCCTAAATTTATTTCTAACTATAAATAAATAGATGCAATAAACCTAGGACTATAAATAAAAACTATTCTATAATAACGCCTACAATAAGCAAAAGTAGACCTAACTTATAAGTACTTATATTTCACTCAACTATTACCAATTTAAGTAAATACATACCACCTTAGTTAATTACAAATCAACTTCATTACATATCATCTTAATTAATTACATATCACCTTAATTAATTACAAATTAACTTAATTGCATATCATATTAATTAATTACATATCACCTTAATTTATTAACATATCAACTAAATTACATATCATCTTCATTCATTACATATCAACTTAATTAATTACATGACACAACTTACATAATTACACTGCACCTACAATTACATTTTCAGTGTAATCTTCTTAACCTTTCCTTAAATGTATTGATTTTAAGAGGACCACCCTGAAAGATTGCCGCAGGTAAGCTGTTCCAGTCTACTATTGTGCGGTTAACAAAGGAAAATTTGGCACGTCCGTTCTTTGGTTTCTACATTTAAACTTCCTGATATGATCTGCCCTGCCTAAGTATGATGGTGTTGCTAATCTAGCATTGATGTCGGTTCATGCTTTGTGTCCCATTTGTGCTTTAAACAATGCGATGAGTCTGGTTTTTCTCTTGATTTAAGAAATTCCCGCCCTAAGTATTTGCTATCTCTTCACCATGTCCCTTTCCCATTTTGACATATTTTGCTGCCTTGCGTTGGACCTTTTCTATTGAATCGATTTGGTTTTGTCTGTACGGATCTCAGCCTACTGCTCCATATTCCATAACTGGACGAACAAGGGTTTTGTACGCTAATTCTTTTGACCTTCGGTTAGATTTGTTCAGAATACGCATAGAGAAATGTAGTGCTTTCCAGGCTTTCCTTGTAGTATTAGTGACTTGTTCCTCCCAACCCAGTTTGTTACTTAAATATAAACCTGGGTATTTACAAGTGTTCACTTGTGGCACCGATGTACCATTCAGCTGATATCCGATTTCATTATGCGTTCTACAGAAGGATATTGACTTACTTTTACTGACATTGATTTTCATTTTATTTTCTGTCGTCCAGGTTTCAATAACGTTAAGATCGTTTTGTAAGATGGCGATATCGAATTCGTCATTAATTTGTCTATATATTATACAGTCGTCCGCGAATAACCTTACCTGAGACGTAGTATTTCTACTTATATCGTTTATATAATGTTATATAATAAAATAAACCGGCAGAGTTCAACTTATTGTTAATAATTTTATAAAGAAAGTTTAAAGATGGACAATTTCGTCTAATTTGTAAATTAGTAAGATGGAAATGTTGAAGCATTGTAGAATAACTCTCATAAGTAAGATAATTATTATAAAGTTTATAATATTTTTAGAAACGTATTTTGAATTTTTTTTAGTAACAGAATATATTTGTTAGTAACTGGGTTCCAGATAGCCGCAGCATACTCTAATTTAGATCGAAGAATGAAATTATACAAAATTATTATAGTTTTACCTTCAAATTTACAAGAATTTCTCATAACAAAACCTGAACTTGTATAGGACAAATTTATAATATTATTAATATTACTTTGAAATGTAAAATTACTGCTAAATAATATACCTAAACCTTTATGTTCTTTTTCTGCTGGTTAAACTTGTGCCTCTGTTTTATATGACAATTTAATTGTATTTTTTAATCTAGAAAAGGTCATATGTATATATTTACTAATGTTAAATAACAATTTATTATTAATACTCCACATATGTAAGTTTCTAATATTTTTTGAAGTAGTTTGCAACCTGATATAGTTTTGATTTCTTTATACAATTTAATATAATTCGCAAATAATAAAATTGTTTAATGTTGTACACAATTCACAATATCATTAACAAACAATAAAAACAATAATGGATCAAGATTAGAACTTTAAGGCACACCAGAATTTACTGTAAAAGACTTAGAACGATGTCCATGAAAGTTCACAACTTGTACTCTTATTTTCAAGAAAGATTTAATTAACGATAGGAATGAGAAAGAAAGTCCAAATTGTTTCAATTCCAATAAAAGAATATCATGGTCAACTTTATCAAATGCTTTCTGAAAATCAGTATAAATAACATCAACTTGTAATTTATTATCTAGTTGGTTTGAAACAAATTGAGTGAAATTTAGTAAATTTGTGATAGTTGATCTTCCAATCATAAACTAATATTGATAATGTGAAATTGATTTTGCTACGTAAGTATAAATCTGTTTATATATTAAGAATTCTTATTATTTAACCAGTGTTCATATAACTGAAATAGTCTATAATTTTGAATTTACCATATTTCAATATTGGAGTAATTTTTGTACATTTCCATTTTTTATGGATACAGTTGTATTTTATAATGAGATTGAATATATTAGTTAGCGATGATACTAAATTATCTGCACAAGCTTTAAATACATAAGATGGTATACAGCCTGGTCCTGCAGATTTTTGGGACGTAATTTTCTTGTAGCACATTTTACATCTTCATATCTTCATGTGTAAAATACATTATGTTTAACAGATTACAAACATTGACTATATCAGTTGATACATCACACATAGGCAGGGGCGTAGCGTGCATGGATGCGGGTGATGTAACATATCCCATGAATTTTTTTGAACAAAAAATATATTTTATCGTTATTTACCGGTACTTTATTTTGTGTATATCGTGTTATACCTGTTACACATAGTAATTATCAGGGAAAGGATTTATATGTAAATACATATTTACTTATAAAGCTAATATAATTTATATTTTGCATTATCTTTATGTTTCACAATGTGTAGGGTTGAAAAATCCTACTTTTATTTTCCATATTTTTCCATATTTTAGAGTTTAGTACATATTTTCGTTAATTTCCATATATTTTCCATATTTCATATAAAACAGTCCATATTATATTAGGTTTAACAATAAAACAAAACAAAATTCCATTAACTTTTAAAAATACATTTCAACAATAGAGATTTAAACACATGTTCAGTAATCCCTTTAACATCAGAGTTATTTGAAAATTAGCAGTCCTATCAACAATGGGAAAGTAAGTTACAAAACTGTATTAATTTAATTTAAAATTTATAACAGACTTCAGTTGTGCAGCTCAACAGTTAAATGCCAGTCAGAGTACACATAGGTTCAGTTTTGTAAATCATACTATAAAGACGGTAAATATGCCAAAAGTACGTCATTCAGTCAATTTAAAATCAAAACTAACAAGTTACATTTCAGAATTTAAAGAAGATGGTTTATCAACTGACAATAAAATATTATTTTGTAATTTGTGTCAGTGTGCAGTATCATCTACACAAAAGTTCCTGGTGCAACAACACATTACAACTAGTAAACATCAGGCCAACAAACAACTAAATTCCAAGCAGAGACAATTGTTTTTAACACAACCAACAACATCGAATGTAAGATCTGAGTTTAACATCGACCTGTGCCGTTCTCTCATCTCTGCTGATATTCCTCTCTACAAACTAAAGAATAAGGTCTTCAGGGAATTCCTTGAAAAATATACTCAACATACAATCCCGGATGAGTCAACACTTAGGAAGACGTATGCTCCATCCATCTACGATGAGACAATACAGAAGATAAGAGATGAAATTAAAGATAGTTCAATTTGGGTTTCCATTGATGAGACTCCCGACAAAGAAGGTAGACTTGTTGGTAATGTAGTTATCGGTTTGTTAAGTGAACAATATTCTGAACGAATTCTTTTACATTGTGATGTTCTAGAAAAGTGCAATAACAAAACTATAGTTAAACTGTTCAACGAAGCTATGGGTATCCTGTGGCCAAAGGGTATTATGTACGATAATGTGTTATTCTTTATTAGCGATGCTGCCCCTTATATGGTCAAAGCTGGACAAGCATTATCTGTTGTATATCCTAAATTGACTCATTTTACTTGTGTGGCGCATGCATTTCATCGTGTGGCAGAAGTGGTCAGAGACAATTTCCCTAAAGTAGATTTGTTGATTTCATCAGTGAAAAAAGTATTTCTCAAAGCTCCCAGTAGAGTTAACGTGTTGAAAGAAATGTACCCTGAAATTCCATTGCCACCAAAGCCAATTTTAACTAGATGGGGTACATGGCTAGAAGCAGTTGAATATTATGCCGAACATATAGACTCTATTAACAATGTTCTCCTTGCATTGGACTCTGAAGATGCAGTCTCAATTGATACTGCGAAAACAGTTACCTGTGACATAAGTGTGAAGAATGACTTAGCTCACATTCAGCATACATTTTCATGCATCATAAAAACGCTCAAAAGTCTCCAAAATAGGCACCTTTCACTATCTGAAAGTTTTGAAATTATAAATAGTACTGTGGAACAACTGAATCGTGGTAGAGGTAAAGTTGCAGATGCAGTAAGAGCTAAGGTGGACACTGTACTTTCAAAAAACCCTGGATATGAAGAACTACAAAAGGTTGTTGCTGTGATGAGTGGTGAATCAACAGTGAAGATTAACTTGGACTTATCCCCAGCAGACATTGTGAAATTGAATTATGTACCAGTTACTTCTTGTAACGTCGAACGCTCTTTTAGTCAGTATAAATCTATCCTCAGAGACAATAGAAGAAGATTCACTTTTCAGCACTTGAAAGAAATGTTTGTAACCTATTGTTATGGTAACAGACAATAAAAATTGTGTTTTGTTGAAACTACATTGGAAGATAAGGTACGTCCATTATATTTTTTGTTTAGTTTGATTAAAATGTACCAATATTTAACATACATAGTCATTTTTTTATAATTTTAAGTCCATATTTAATTCCATATTTTGGTAAAAATCCATATTTAATTCCATATTTTGGTAAAAATAACTACATATATATTTACATATTTCATATATTTTTAGTCCATATAAATCCGTTCCCTGGTAATTATTATTTGAAGATAGCATTCGAATTTTAAATGCCGCTGCTACAACAATGGAAATACATTACACAAAAGCCGCTAGCCCGAGCCAATTTATAAACCGCGAATTCTTACTCCCAATAAATGTGACTATGTCGCATCGATAGGGCTATGTGAGAACGCAGCAACGCTAATTTTATTGCTGTGTGGAAGAACGTCACTTATACCAGTGTGCAGAGGATAGATAAACCAAGTACTGCGCCTGCGTGACAAAATGTGATTGTCTTCCTCGCATCAGTTGAGCTATATGAAAACAGGCCACTTCAGAGTGGAAGAACGTCACTTATACCGTGTGCGACGGTTGTGATTTAGGTTCCGCATTTGACGACGTTCGTGTGCTTACATTCAGTTTTTCTGTGTGTTTTATAACTCCTCTGCATATATATTTTGTTAATACTAATAGTAATACTTTCAAAAAATATTTGTGAGAGCTGAGCTTTATTTATAGTGATTTTGAAATTAATCTACAGCATTCTGTATAACTGTAATTAGGCCCTAAATGTGTAATTTTTGCCACAACTTTCGAGCGATAGAATAGCCTATGTGATTTAAAAATCGTATCTTCAGGTAAGATTGCCGAACTGGGAACTTCTGTATTGTTAATGATGATAAAATTGACTGTAGATGTGTAGGAATCAGTAAACTTTTTTGCGTCTTTGTTTATTACTTTCTCGTGAAAAATCTGAGTGGAATGATATAGATTATAGTGATTTAAATAATATTTACAGATCCGGAAAACAACACAAAGACTCTGCAAGTCACAGTATGTGTGGAAAAACAACTGCATTTCTTTGGAAAAACCCTAAGTATTGAATTTGCTCTAAGTGATCAGTATAGGCTTTCTATTGGAAAGCATATCGAACTTGTTCGATAGAACAGAACAATTCTTGGCCTTTCTATAAAGGTCTTGGAAAATTAGGTCTTGCATTAGAGGGCATGACGAGAGTAAATCCTCAAAGAATAAAGACAATTTTATAGAACATTTGAATGAGATTGCAAGGCAAGATAGTATACTGAAAAACATACTTAGAATACTCCACTGTGTTTCGTGGCATTTTACCTTCAATTTATAAATTTCAGAGTGACTTGATATTTTCAGTGGGCGAAGTCATGGGTGATAAAATTAGAAAGATAATTGTTCGTAGCTTTAATTCTGGGTGCGAGTTCTGACATAGTATGAAATCGCAGTTATCATCAATTTTGCGATATGTACCAGAAGATGGCGACATTGAAGGAGTTTTAAAATGCACAGACGTCAATATGGATAGTCTGCAAATACTCTCCTTGAACATGCTTTCGAAGTTATTAACGATTTTGTTTGCAATTATAAACTTATTGCTCAACCCTACGATGTGATGGCGGGAGAACATAATGGTTTATATGCAAAACAGTAGTCAGCCACTGTAAGTCAGCGATTTTTCTAAACGCTACGTGTACAAATTAAATCTTGTCTTAACTCAGACTGCCAAATTTACGAAACAAGTAAAAGTGAAGTTCACTAATATTGCTGGATTTTCGAGTTTTTCTCTAAATCATCAAAGTTGGAATGTTTATTTGAATCAATAATGGATAATAAAGATTGTGAATGGTACCACAAAACTGTCGTTTGTGCACGAGAATTGTTAAGTTTACTGAAGGACTTTGATTTTATTTTCTGCTAATATTATTCGTTGCAAAATTCCTACACTCTGATATTCTGTTTCAAAAAGTAACATGTTGCTTTTTGCAAAACAAAAATTCATAATTTCTAGGAGTACAAGCAAGTACTGAGAAATTACTTCGAAGGATTTTGGGAACGCATGGGTAATTTTGCTGATGAAAATTATCCTCAATCTGAAAAGTCACGGCTGGATGCAATCCCTGGAGAGGATAAGAAAATTGTACATAGGCGATTGTTCAATGGAATGCTGCACGTTATTAGACTTAATATTAATTAAAATTTTGCTGAAAATTCCAAATTGAAGCTTTTGATTCTGCTTGATCATACACAATTTACCACTTTTGCAATTTCGCTCCCTGAAGAAATAATGTTAATTCTAAAAGAAAACTATGAAGCCTATTTTGATTTACTGTATTATCAACAGTATAGTCGGTCTCGTTCTATGCACTTTCATCTTTCTTGTTTTATGTAAACACGGCCAGGCTTCGACCCGGTAAAATATATCTTAATAATTTATGCTACAATAAAATTATAAAGAAAATTCGAAAATTCAACTCAAAGATTCATCAATAAGCGGCTATTTCTAGGAATGCAACTCCCGCATATAACGAAAGCAAACTACTGTATTTTAACCATTTAAAAATCTCATCCCTGTGTCAAAATGTCACGCGACGCCACTGCACACAGGGTCCGTCCACATTATAATTGGGTTCAGTTCAAGAATAAACAGGTTGAAAATAGTTAACAACACCTTCACATATTTCATTCCACAATGACAATTTTTTCCCATTATATTCCATGCTACGCAAGTAATTTGTGTTTTTTTTTTCTTTTATTTTTAACATAATTCCAAAAATTATTGGAATCAAATAAAATAAAATTGTACTGTTTATTTTATTGATACATTGAACATAAGCTTTTTTCATTTCATTTTTCGTGACACTCCGACAAAATTGATACATCAGTAAATAATATCGTCGTTATTCCTACAATAACGCCTATGTGCAAAACATAAAAGTTTTCAGTAGGAAGATTTTTTTATTTCAATAGATTATTTTACGACGCTTTATCAACACCTTAGGTTATTTAGCGTCTGAATGAGGTGAAGGTGATAATGCCAGTGAAAGAGTCCGGGGTCTAGCACCGAAAGTTACCCAGAATTTGCTCATATCGGGTTGAGGGAAAACCCCGGAAAAACCTCAACCAGGTAACTTGTCCCGACCGGGAATCGAACCCGATCCACCTGGTTTCACGGCCAGACGCGCTAACCGTTACTCCACAGGTGTGGACCAGTAGGAAGAAAAAACACATTTATTCATCGTATGGCAGCCGTGCATAGGAGACTGTGAATTCTTACATTTTCGAAACAAAGAAATATAATTACATATGGAGATTTTATTATTTGTTGTATCACTATTTAAGTTATTTAATACAGCAAAAATCTGAAAATCGATAAATATGTCTTCTTTTAGTTTTAAGTTTTCCATAACATTAGTATTAAACCGTAAAGGATACTTATTTTTATATGCTTTAGTTGTGCGAACACATTGATCTACAATAAAATACATTTTAGTATAGAATATATGAACAGCAAGATCAACATCCTCACAAAGATGAATACTTGTCCAGTCACATTGTAAGTCAATATAATTTCTCAAAGTCAGCTTTATGAAAATTATGTTGTCCAGATTGACTGACACAGTTACTAATTTAACTAATTTAAATGTTACAAATAATGCAGGATATTTAATATCTATCTGTACTAAAGACGGAATTTCTTCTTCAACCTCTAAATATTCTATGTTGCTTATTATGAGATCAAGAGTTCTATTGTTTATATTATAGATATTTTATTATGAGATTTTAAATTGAATAAATTCATAAATTTCATCAACTCTCTTGCTTTAAGCGGTCCTCTCGAAAGATCATTCATATCATTAATAATTTCAGGTATGTTAAAGTCTCCCGAAATCAAAATTTTACTGTCATAAAAATTGTATAAATTTTATAAGAGTTTTCAAAAAAGTTATTGTAAATTTCAGTTGTTGAATTGGGTGGGAAATATACTGCACAAATTAAATATTTCGAATGATTATGAAATAATTTAACCCAAATACATACTTGACATTTTTCAGTCTCTTTGCTTCATTAGCCTTGGCTAAAAGTTTACTCCTGTAATTGCAGAGAGATTCTTTCATGTAGACTGGATTATTTAAGTTGTAGTCTAAATCAAGGATGTTGAGGTTAAGCTTCACTCTTCGTTGCTTCAGAATATCTTCTTTCAATTGCCGATGAGTGAATTTATAATAGCAGGGACTTGAGTCTCAGACCTGGATTTCAGACAGTGACAAGCATCAATAAATTCATCTTTGATTTCAAGACCAAGAATTCTTCCTACACCTTGCACAACAGTAATAGGATTTTCTGCAGGTTTCACAGGCATGCTTTTGTAGTAATTCAATATTTGCATCAAGTTTTTCATGTGCAAGATCCAAAGACTACTGGTTCAATTTCCCTGTCTTTACCTAGCCTCTTTTTATCCCTTCGCCCAACCTCCAAGTAACTTATAAACATCATTTACACTAACTTCATGTTTTCCGTACTCAGTAACATTTTTATCAGTATCCGTTGTTTTACTGTTATTTTGCTCCTTATTGAATTTACATTCCCATGAATTTTCTTCAGATTCATATTGTTGAATATCATCATCCTTCAAAACGACACATACTTACTTACTTACAAATGGCTTTTATGGAACCCGCAGGATCATTGCTGCCCTCACATAAGCCCGCCATCGGTCCCTATCCTGTGCAAGATTAAGCCAGTCTCTAATCTTAGAATGTAGGCTTTCACGTGTACCACACCACTGAAGATGTCCACCGGAGTAGTGGACGAAACGTTTGGTTAGAACACCGACAGATCACGGCCCTCTAGCCTGGAAAATACCCATCCTATCAATCCAGTCTCTCTCATCATATCCTACTTCCCTCAAATCCATTTTAATATTATCCTCCCATCTACGTCTCGGCCCGCCCAAAGATCCTTTCCCCTGCGGTCTCTCAACTAACACTTATTGTATGGATTCGTAACAAGCTGTTTTTTACGGTGATGGATTGTTAGCCCTTCGCCCAACCCCCAAGTTGGAGGATCACCCCTTATCGGCTGTCCATGACTGATTATTCAATATATTCACAGCTACCCTCCATATCTGAAGGCCGTCTCCTCTATCCGCAACCTGAAGACCCACAATACATGGACAACTAATGTGAAATACATAAATAACGTAATAACCATGATATAACCATAATGTGATATAACTTGTTGCATGAACACAACATGTTTAATGTATTACCTATTATACGATAGCCGTGAAATTCTTCGCGAGCCAGATAGTCTATTTTAAGGATATTTAAATTTATTATCTTTTACAATATTTTTGATTCAGAAAGTAGAATTTACTATTTTCTATTATTCTTATACCCACAACTCGAACATTTATGACTGGACAAATAATAACAAAAATTGAAGAATATGACCTTGTGGGAGAAGTAAAACCAATTCTCTTAAAAACGATCATTATTTTTCCTGAAAGTGAGATAAGGAAATGAAAATATGTTGCGAGGTAATATATCTGAGTGAATGAATATATGGGATTCTTATACATCTAATTGTTTGGATGTTATGGAATCATGTCATCCGTTAAGATATTTTCTAATTTATGCTGAATGAATAAGAAACAGAAAAGCAAGAGAGAAAGGTTTTTGTTTCGATATTCATTGCTCTTTTTGTCTTCAGAACGTGGTCTTCCAAACGTGTGTATACGCATTATACGAGCCGTTAGAACAAAAAATATGGCATCTGTAACTTTGAAGAGAGAAGAATAAACTTTTTTCAAGACAAAACCAAGTCGAAAAAGATAGAAAAGTACGCAGTTGTTTGTGAACAGAAACTGAGAACGGAATTGATGCGATTGTGAAAGGATGGAGACAGACTAAGTTTCTCTTTTCATTGCCTTTGTGCGTCAAATTACAATTTCAAACAATTATACAGTATTCGAGAGAGTAGGAAAGGAGCAGCAGTCAACAGAGGAGTTTAAAAAAGTACACAAGACAAAAGAAAATCTTTTGGAGATGAAGGTTAAGAAGGGGTCGGTAGGTGGAATTACCAGAGCACGACGCAAAAGTTCGTGTTGTATAAAACTGTTGAAACTGGAAGAAAATAATCATGTAATGATGAGAACAGACGCACTTCAAACAAGACTCGCATTGTAAAACTACCAACATGGAATACATATATCTAACAAAGAGCAATTTGAAGATGCTGGCCCGGATTTTGATGACGTCATCTTTTTTTTCCCTCATGTAGTATGCATTGCTCTCAAGTATTAAAATCCTGCTCACAAACCTCTGGTTATAAAAATATTAATTCTGTTGTGCATTTTTAGTCATATTTTGTATTTCCAAGTTTTAGGTCATTTTTTCAAGTTTTCTAAGTCATTTTTCGGTCACTGTTTTCGCATTCTACTGCCTTTTCTGGTCCTTCTCTCTCTCTCTCTCTCTCTCTCTCTCTCTCTCTCTTTTCGAAATATGAAATTAATTAAAAATTATTAAATCATTAAAAATTTATTTTTAATCTAACGAAATAAATGGAAGTTTGATCAATGACTCGACAATATACAGTAGTGGCAAAAAAAAAAAAAAAAAAAAAAAAGCCGGACCGATCCTTGTAGCTGATTTCAGAGCCTTTGCTGGTAATATTCATGTTCTGGGAATAATAAGTTAATTAAGTAGTAAAATATCGCTGCAATCGAAAAGTATTGAGAATAAATTTGAATAAGGAACAAAAAAAAAGTTTCCTTCCCAGGCAGGATTCGAACCACGAAAGCCTTAGTTACCAGTCTATCGTGCTATGGAGTGAACAAGGCTCTGAAATCAGCTACAAGAGTCGGTCCGTTTTTTTTTTTTTTTTTTTTTTTTTTTTGCCACTACATGTTGAGAGTCTGTGTCTTATCTACACTTATTGTTGTCGCTGCAACTTCCTATTTCCAACCTGCCTGTAAAATATATATATATATATATATATATATATATATATATATATATATATCTCGCTCGACAATGTACATACATGATGAAAGTAGTTATTTTAGCTACTTCCTGTCGCGGCAAGCATTTGAATCGTTATTTTCACTGTCACAGATTTAGTTAATTATAGGTTTTCAGAGAGGAATGTTTCGTGTTCAGTTTTCATAGTTTCATTCAGCCATGCCTAAAATAAAGCCATCTAAATTTTGTCATTTAAGATAGATTGTATCTGAATTTGGAGATGATGTTTTCTCTACGAACGGTGAAGTATTATTTTGTAAGTTGAGCGAAATAAAGGTATCAGCCGAAAGAAAATTCACTGTTCAACAACATGTGGGTCGCGATAAGCATACAGGGCAGTGCAACTCGCAAGTAAGAAGAACTCCACGCAACTTTTTACTGCAACAAAGTGTATCCAAGAAGGAGAATAAATCGTCATATTTTTACAGAGACTTTTGTAAAGCATTTGATACGCCCTGCATTGAAGATGATCTCACTGCCAGTGATTTAGCGCATTTCAAGTATGCTCCAGTTGCATCTGCGGATGTGGAAAGGAGTTTCTCGCAGCACAAAAATGTGCTTTCCGACAACAGGCGTTCCCTAACTTTCGAGAACTTGTACATGCAATAATTCTGAATAAGGTAATATTTTTATACGTACTCTTTCCTACAACAAACATATTCGCGAGTTTAAATTAATATTTATTTTTAATTTCAGTTCTAACGTTACAGAAGTAAGAACTCTGCTGTACTGCCATACCCTAAAATGAAGATTTTTTAGATAATTTTATTGATTTTTACGTCACTTTATAGATCATGTTTTTTTTTTTTTAGATACTTTTAGGTCATCAGAATCCGGGCCCTGGTTAATAACGTACGTAAGATCCACCGTTGTGGCTGAGGGGTTAGCGAGTCTAATTCCGAACCCAGCGGTCCCAGGCTCGATTCCCGGCCAGGACGAGTTGCCTGGGTGAGTTTTATCGGGGGTTTTCCCTCACTCTTATGAATGAATATCAGGTAACTTTAACAGGCGATTGGAACTCCACTCATCTTCGCCAGATCCTTTCCTCCCCCATCATCCTTTCCTTATCATCCCGTTTCTGGTTTTTCAGATCACTATACCGGCGGCCTCCCGAAGCTGCTGACTCTCTCGACCGGCCCTCCGTGGAATTTAGTACAGCAATGTTAGATAGTTTCTGCAATGGCACACGAGGAGGAGGGGAGGAGTTTCGCCTCGGTCCGACAGGAGGGCCTTGGGGGAATTTGCCGAAGCAGGAATGGTATATGGATTCTGTCGGCTGTAGGGACTGGTCGTTAAGGGAGTCATGTAGTTAGGGCGGTGCGCGTAGGGGATCTGTGGCACGCAACTCATTCCATATCGAGGGTTAGCTTAATAGATCTCAATAGGTCGCAGTACTTGGTCATCCGTGCCCCACTCACTCAAATTCCATTTCATTCCATACCATACTTCAGCAAGATGATTGTCCAGTTATGATTTCTATTCTATTTAGGTTTTATTTAGCCTGATCATTCTCAGTTATTAATACTTAGAAGGTTATATTCCAGCCACAGAATTTTTACATACGATAATTTTCACTAAATTTAAAACTTTTAATCCTTAAATAGCCTATATTCATATTTATTTCACTTACTGAACTCTTACAACGGCTATTATATTTTAGAAAATTTTTAATACATGGGTTTACACGAAAGTGATGCCTCTTCCTTTCAAATTTGGAGATTTTCATTTTGTGACCAAAAGATGTCTCTAGTTTCACCATACGAACCAACAACGGTAATAGTTGAAAATGGTGGACATTTTCGATATCCGTATACAACAATTCAATTCCTCACTGTGAAGAAAATTAGTCCAATTGAGATCCATTCTCGTCTAAGAACTGTCTCGTGACTGTACTGTAGACCAGTGTTCCTCAAACATTTTTGTTTATAAGCGCCCCACTTTTTGTTCACATTATATTATTCTGGTACTCTGGCCTATGATGTGAGGTTTTTTAATTGGTTATTTTGCGGCGCTTTATTAGCTGCTATGGTTATCTAGCTTCTGAGTGAAATGAAGGTGATAATGCTAGTGAAATAAGTTCAAGGCCCAGAACAGTTGTTTTTAAGAGTTGAGGGAAAACACCGGAAAATCTTCAACCAGGTAAATTATCACAAGGAGGACTTGAACCCAGTCCGCTACTTTCACGGCCAGAAGTGCTAAATATTACTCTACTGCGGTGGACAAGATGTAAGGTAGAATGACGACCATATTAATATGGAATATTGTATATTAATTTAAGAACAAAACAATTTAATTATGTTCTTATTTAACGTAATATATAGACTGATATTTAAACCTTGATAAAACTAATAATAATAATAATAATAATAATAATAATAATAATAATAATAATAATAATAATAATAATAATCATTCGTTCATTCATTCATTCATTCATTCATTCATTCATTCATTCATTCATTCATTCAGTTTTCTGCCCAAGGGTAGGTCTTTCATTGCAAAACTCAGCATTCTTCAATCTTTCCTATTTTCTGCCTTCCTTTTTGTCCCCGCATATGATCCATATACCTTAATGTCCTCTATCATCTGATATCTTCTTCTGCCCCGAACTCTTTTTCCCGTTCACAATTTCTTCCAGTGCATCCTTCAGCAGGCATTTTCTCCTCAGCCAGTGACCTAACCAATTTCTTTTTCTCTTTTTGATCAGTTTCAGCCTCATTCTTTCTTCACCCACTCTTTCCAACAAAGTTTCGTTTCTTTTATTCTGTCTGTCCATTTCATACGCTCCATTCTTCTCCATATTCATATTGAAAATGCTTCTAGTAGCTTCTATTCACTTCGTCGTAATGCCCTTGTTTTTCCTACATACAATGCCACACTCCAAATAAAGCACTTCAATAGCCTCTTCGATAGTTCTCTTATAATAATAATAATAATAATAATAATAATAATAATAATAATAATAATAATAATTATAGCCACCGGCGTAGCTCAGTCGGCTAAGGCGCTTGCCTGCTGATCCGGAGTTGCGTTCGGGCGCCGGTTCGATTCCCGCTTGGACTGATTACCTGGTTGGGTTTTTTCCGAGGTTTTCCCCAACCATATGGCAAATGTCAGGTAATCTATGACGAATCTTCGGTCTCATCTCGCCAAATATCGTTATCACCAATTCCATTGACGCTAAATAACCTCGTAGTTGATACAGTGTCGTTAAATAACCAAGGAATAATAATAATAATAATAATAATAATAATAATAATAAATATATAAATAGCTTTAAAGTTGATATTTGAAGATTTAAACATCCGACTATTTTACTTTAAACAAGAACGTAATGAAACTAGTTTCTATTTAAATTGATATCAAATATCACATTACTTTTTAATTGGTTATTTTACGACGCTTTAGCGACTATTGTGATTATGTAGTGTAAGAATGAGATGAAGGTGAAATGAGTCCAGGATCCAGCGCCGAAAGTTACTCAGAATTTGCTCATAATGGGTTGGGGAGAAACCGCGGAAAAATCCTCAACAAGGTAACTTGCCCCGACTGGGAATCGAACCCCGGCCACCTGGTTTCGCAGTCAGACGTGCAAACCGTTACTCCAAAGGTGTAGACTTTGTCTATCATCAGGTGATTATATTATTTTTGTTTTGTTCACGGTCCCCCATTAAATCTTTCTTTCTCAAGATTAATGTTCTTGATCAATCCAGTGCTGCTTTGGTCGTCCTGGATCTCTACGTACTCTAGACTGTTTGAAAACCAGTTTTGGTAGCCGTGATGATTCCATTGAACGTATTGTAGCCCCTGGAATTGATAATTTTTTATCTTCCAGTATATTTGAAACCTTTAATTTTTGTCATGTATCTACATTTCTTTTATCCAATCTTGTGAGATCTAATAGTGGGCGTAAAAAGCTCATTGATCAAACATTAGTTACACAATTTACCAAATAAGTAGGTTAAAGTATTATGAAATATATAGCCTACCTTGCATTACAATGTATAAAACCATACATGAGCTTAATTGTGTAAATAATCTTTGAACAGTGTAGGTCTACATTCTTTATTATAGTGTAAATAGTAAAAATAGTGTATTCTAGTGTACATTGTGTAAATAATTTAAATTTATTTTAAATATTAGTGTAATTCTTGAAGTGGCCCACGCGTTTTATTCTGCCCCACGACGAAACAAGAGTCGTGTGAGCCGTCAGTCAGTAACTTCGTTTGCTATAGAACAGGACTGGGCAGCAAGAGCGGATTCTACTCTCTCACGGGGAGCCATATGATTTCTTTTCATTCCCTTTCTTCCCCGCCGAACACCGCGCAGCGTTGATTCAGTTACGGATAAATATTAAGCGTCCCCGTTTAGAGTCTAGTTCCACTCTCGATGCCCAGCCCTGCTATAGAGGATTCCACGTTAGGAAAAAAGCATTGGATATTTGGGGGCTGTTCCCATCAACTATTTATAAATGTTTTCTTGAGAATTGGCAATTAATTAGTTCCTTTTAATTACTTGAACACAATTTCATTGAGGACTAGAGCGATTTCATGTGCTAAAATATTGTTACACCTCTAAAATTACCATATATTTAATTTTCGAATAATGGGGTAACAGCTACATTGGTAGAATAGCCTTCCGCTTTATTACCAAACCTCCCCGCTGTGGACTTCAACGGAAAAGTAGGGACGGTACAGTTGAGGCCAAGATTTCACAATGTTAAAACGCGTAGAACATTGTCTGCGATGTTTAGAAATATATGTTTACTACATGTAATATGCTATAAGTAGATCAGGGATTTTAGGCTATATGCCTATTTTTTTTTTTTGCAGGAATAAACTAAAACTGCTGAAATAGCTACACGATTTACATAAAATGTTAACATTTGGTATGGGCTTTATGGTGCGTAAAATACCTATTTTTCCTCATTATGAATTATTTTAAAGATTTAGAGTAAAAATGCCTATTTCTGTTTTGTTAGTATGTTTTTAATTTTTCGTGTAGCAGTAAAATAGCCTTTAATAAACATAAATGTCTAAAACTATCAGTCATTTTGTATTTGTTTTGGAGGGCTGGCTTGGGACTCTTGGAATGAGAGTGTCGATGTGTATTGATGGAATGATGAGAGGAAACGGGAGGACCACGAGAAAAACTACGCGCGCCTGCTTTGTCCACCACAAATTTCTTCCTTACTCAGATGAAATCGAACCGGGTTCGCCACGTTGGAAAGCAGGAAGGCTAACCAGTCTGACACGGGCGATGTATTTTTAGTGCAGCAATGGAAGTGAAAGTTCTGGCTCAAAGACATTGTAGTAGTTTGGTTGTAGGAATGAAAAAATTCCCGGAAAGTAACAGGTTTTTTTGAGCACTTGAGATTTATAATCATTATGTCCTGCAAAGCCAATTATGAATAATGTGTTAATAAGAAATTAATCAGTTTAATTGTAACATTGAGACGTAGCTATGTATCAGCAGCCATACAGAATAATGAGGCCAATGAATTAATTAATAATAAATTGATTATTCATAATTTAAGAAGTAATAAAATGAAGTTTTTAACCACAATAATTTTTTACCGTCTTTATCACTGTATAGCGTAATACTTCTTATTCACTAATTATTTGCATCGTTATAATTATTGTAGTTTGAGTGGGTAAAAAATATTTAGGTGCCTAAAATCGTATTTCTAGTTGCCTAAAATTATATTTTTAGGTGCCTTAACTATATTTTAATGGCGGTTTTTTTATTTTTTATAACCTAGTTCAGGTGCCTAAAAGTTAGTTAATGGCTTAAACGTCCGAAGTTTACTTTCTTTTAAGTAGGTTATTTTATGACGCTTTATCAACATCTTAGGTTATTTATCGCCTGAATGAGATGGTGATAATGTCGGTGAAATGAGTCCGAGCTCCAGCACCGATAGTTACCCAGCATTTGCTCATATTGGGTTGAGGAAAAACCCCGGGAAAAAACTCAACCAGGTAACCTGTCCCGACCGGGAATCGAATCCGGGCCAACTGGTTTAGCGGCCAGACGCGCTAACCGTTACTTCACAGGTGTGGACTCTGAAGTTTATTTATAATGTACATAAAATGTAATGTATGTTTTTTTTTTCAGAAATCATTATGGCATTAATAATTTTTTCTAAATAAATAATAATTTTTTAAATAAATAATTTGAACGGACTCGACATGCCTATTTTGTGCAATAAATTGTAGGTGTTAGGAAGAGAGTGAGAGTGCCTCACTCTTTCTTGTAACGGAGGTATTCATATACATATTCTTTATTTGCCTGAAGGTACAAGAATACAAGAGGCCTCGTCAATGTGATAATATAAGAAGCAATGTGTCAATATTTAAAATATTAAAAGAGTAAAAAAATAATAAAATTTAACTAAAATACTACATCATTTTCAAAAAATTCATTCATATTTTAAAAGAGATTATTTTGTAGCCATCTCATAATCTGAAATTTAAATTGTGTTTCATTAAATACCTTTATATTTGTAGGTACCTTATTATATACTTTTATTGCAGTAATTACATAGCTTGATTGTGTTTTTTGCAACCTGACATGTGGTACATTTAATTGACCCTTATTTCTTGTTTCGTAGCGATGCAGATCTACTATACTTGTATAATTAGTAATATTCTTGTTTACATACATTAAAAGTTCAAAAATATATAGATTGTAGACTGTCATAATCTTTTCATTTTTGAAAAGAGATCTACATGATAGTCTGGGTGGTGACATTGTTATAATACGAACTGCCTTTTTCTGCAGTAACAGAATGTTTGGAAGTTCAGAACTATTTCCATATAAAAGTAATCCATATCTAATAACACTTTCAAATAGTGCATAGTAAACTTGTTTTAAATAATGTTTGGGAATCTTGTACATGATACTTCTCAAGAGATAAATTACTCTAGAAATTCTTTTACATACATAACTGACATGGCTATTCCACCTTAGTTTAAGATCCATATACATACCCAGCATCTTTACAGATTCATTTATCACATTATTTTGGGTTTGTTTCAAACTTAGAGTTAACACACGAGTTTTTTTTATCATCTATACTAATAATAAATCTGTAGCCTAAATTTTTCTGGTAATTTTCGATTTTCCAAAAATAATTGGTCCTAACATATATAATTAACCACCCTGAAACCGAAAATCGCTTTTTTGAAATTTTTGTTTGTATGTCTGTGTGTCTGTCTGTCTGTCTGTCTGTCTGTATGTATGTATGTTACCTTTTCACGCGATAATGGCTGAACGGATTTCGATGAAAATTGGAATATAAATTAAGTTCGTTGCAACTTAGATTTTAGGCTATATGGCATTCAAAATACATTATTTAAAAGTGGGGGTTATAAGGGGGCCTGAATTAAATAAATCGAAATATCTCACTTATTATTGATTTTTGTGAAAAATGTTACTTAACAAAAGTTTCTTTAAAAATAATTTTCGATACCTTTTATTCCTCGAAAAATTTTGATAGGGCTGATATTTAATGAGATAAATGAGTTTTAAAATTAAAATAACTGCCATCTTAAGGCCGTGTAATGAATTAAAAAACAAATGACTTCGTCTATAAGGGACCTTGGACAGCAACAATCGAAAGTTATGAAAGATAGCCTACAGATAATGTTTCTGCGTTTCTATGAAGAAATATCGGAAGCTAAATTAACCGATTTGTATAATTAATTATTAATTCACCATTGGAAAGTGTAGTTTCTCTAGATGGACATAATGCTATAATGTTATCACAGTAACTTCTGAGTGAATCGTGGACAGGTAAGATTAAAATAGATTCTTATGCACAGAAAACTTGATAGGCTATTCTGTATATTCGTTTCCTGTATTTCCTAAACTAATTTTTATGACCAAATGAGTGGTCTCTGGATCAAAATGATCGCATTTTAATTTTTTAATTCAAATTAAATTAAGTAACGTAATAAACGATTTATCCTTCTATCAAACACGAAAGTTCCCTGGATCAAATGTCCTATTTTAATTATATAATTAAATAGAGACGTAGATGGGAGGATAATATTAAAATGGATTTGAGGGAGGTGGGGTATGATGATAGAGACTGGATTAATCTTGCACAGGATATGGACCGATGGCGGGCTTATGTGAGGGCGGCAATGAACCTTCGGGTTCCTTAAAAGCCATTTGTAAGTAAGTAATTACTTTATATTTATTTCTAACGGGTGCAGCGGAGCGCACGGGTACGGCTAGTTAACAATAAATCCATTAATTGAAAACCACTTTCTTATTTCAGCAAATACAGCTTGCTTCATAAAATCTAACTCAGCAGTATTATTATGTGTGATAACAAAAGTTGTATCGTCAGCATACATTATAGTTTTAGCCGACACATTGTATGGCATGTCATTTATCATAATAAGAAACAAGAATTGACTAAGAATAGAGCCCTGAGGAACACCACATTTAATTGGAGCTACTATCTTGCGGCAACAGTGTACTAAGCAAGGCCAATAAGACCAATGCTTATTTCTTAATCTGAAATCCTCTATAGATATACTGTACGTGCGAGGTCCAGTTAAAAACTCCAATAATACCTAATCTTGTAGCATCCTGGGACAAAGTACGGTCTCTAGCGATAAAAATGTGTATAGGACTGTTAGTAATCTCTGAATTCCGTATCGTTACATGTACTCACTACCTTATGTTTAATAAGCTTAGGGGAGAAATTGCATTATTACATCTCAGCTGTAATAAACTCGTAGTCAATATCCTGTTCAAAGAAATTCAAATTTTAAGTAACATTTCTGCTTTAAATTAAAGGAGCAAGTAGAAATTATAAAGTTTTTCTCATTTCCTTCTTGTAATTAAAACATATTTTTATACCAGAGACAGTTCAAGTTTAAAATAGTTTCGAATTAAAATTTCTTCCTTCGCTACCTTTTTTAGATGATTGCTGAGCTGAAATGGCGATTCATATGTATTCGCTGCTGATATCGAAATCAAATGATGGATCTCTGGGTCCCGGATATTAAGCCACGTCGTTTTACTTGCTGGTGACATTTTGACTAGACACAGTTATCTCTCGAAGGTGATAGAGGTAACGAAGACATAAAAACTCAACATGCGAGGGCATCGATTCGTCCACTGGAAACTGACAGATGGATGTGACCGGCAGTCAGAATCTCTAGGGCGAGTTTAGCCGTTCCGCGAGATGACGGGCTCTTTTGTCGTTCGTCTTTTTTTCTGTAATCTTCTATGACACAGCGAATATTTGGTAATACATTACATTCACATAAAATATATTTCTCCTGAAATATTACGCAGGAAAATGTGTATTAATAAATAATTATACCGAATGGGGTGCAGAAATTCTGTAGTGCTCGGAAAAATTGGCACAAGTCAAAAATGTTAATTTTACAGGAGAAGGAAAAACAACTGTCTTCGCACTGGTTTATGTCGATTTGATTTTATTCTGTACCGTCAAGTGGGGCTACTTTGATAGATTTAACTTATATTTTTTATGGTTACAGTTTAATTTTTTAGTATTTTAACATATAAAAAATATGTAGATACCAGATTGTCTTTACCTTGCTATCCTATTTCTAAGAAAATAAATGTGTTGATTTGTACCCGTGAAAAAAAAATAAAGACCATACTATCAAAGCTAAACTGTGATGAGGGCTACTTTGATATACCATTATTTAAATCCAGATTTCCGTAGTAACCCGAAGATGACATAATAGAGTCAAACTGAAGTTGTGAGATTTGCTATTATAGAGGTAAATCAGGGCAAATTAAGCAAATGAAATTATATTTAAAGGACATTTCAAATACCATATTAGTATTTCATTTCCAAGAAAAGTACAAAGGCTCATTGTACATTATAATAGACATAGAAAATTATATACGAGTAAATTGTTGAAATCATATTTGTTCTATCAAAACATTACCAATCTCATAAATAATTAATCTAGACTACAAACTAAATCAACTTTTCATAAAAATAATGGAAACAAAACTAGAATTTACTTGAAATTCAAGAACAATAGGGAAGATATTAATCATGGAATTGTCAGTTAGTTCTGCGACTGAAGAAGATAAAATCTTGATGATGTGTTGCATTGCAATAGTAGAAATGTTCTGTCAATTGGCTTAAATTTTGATTCACTCTCATCAGCTCTTTTGAGACCATGAATAACTATCCCATTTGATGCCATGTCCACAATTTCAAAGACTTGTGTGAAGATTTTCTTATCTTTACTATAAAGAAATTTAGCAAGGATGAAATTTCCTGTTTTTGGGTTTTCTGATTCTATTTCATATGTTAGCATCTTCTGGAATTTTGAGGCCTGAAACTTTGGTCTGCCTATTTACACAAATCACCTGAGGCTCTTCGTCATCATTGCTGCCTTTGTTGTTTGAAGAAGACACAGTAACTATACTCTTCCCTGATTCAACATTGAGTCGTCTCTTTTTTCTCATCACAGAGCCAGCTGTACTAGAATTTCCAAATCAGTGTTCTTGAAGAAATGCCATGAGGCAACTCTCAACCTGTTGTTCAACAACTTCTATAGGCTCCGGAATTTTTTTAGGACTTCTTTCTTATTGCAAGGGCAAATGCCCGTAGAAAAGGAACTGTTTTATCAAAATGTGTTTTATTTCAAACTGTTCTGTATCTCCGGGAAATGATTGTTTATAAGCATTTGTCTGTAACTTTGTCTTAGCCATGTGGATCAATGCTTTCTTCAACAAGCTTGGAAAATTAGCCTTCGGTACAGTTGAAAATCGAGGATTTTCTCTTTCCACTCCATCAAAATATGTTTCCAGGCTTCTCTGAAGAATCTGAAAAATTGTTGTACTGAAGAGAACCTGGTTCCTTTTTATAATCTCGCACCATAGTAGCTCTGGATGGACACCGATAACATCTAAAACAATGTAAATGTAATTTTAAATGTTTGACTAGATTATCAATTTAGCCCCATCCTCTTTATCAAAGTTACCCCGTGACTCTTCGACGTCACTGATGTGCATACTGCATCATTCAAGTGAACGACAAGCAACAATTTAAATGCCAAAGAACTACTTTATTTGAAGATAGAATTGAATATTCATTTATAAGTATGCTTACCTGTGTAGCTTCGAAGTTTTGCAGGTATCAGAAATCCTCATTCACTTTATAAACCACAAAATATTTAATTTCTCCTCTACAACATGTAGTATTTATATAGCACCGTCGCTGTCTCATAACTACTTTAACAGGGCTGCCAACACGAGATCCAAAGTTGGCCACATTCTGATATCTTTCGCGCGAATTCGATTTTAGTAATCGATCGAAGTGGTTATCAAAGTAGCCCCCAATATCAAAGTAACCCCTAATGACGGTATGAATTATTATAATGGGAGAAATACTTAATGTCTCTTTTCCCAAGCGAGCAGATGTTCCGTAAGTTGTCAATAAATTAATAAAAAATGTTTGTGGAAACCGACTTATGCCACTTCCCTCAAGCATTACGGAATTAATGGTCAAAGACTGTTGTAGGCCTAATAGAATATCTCTCATTGAAAGATAAGTAGTAGACTATATTGACTTAGCAGTCTACTCGAAGGTCCTAGATTCATGTCTATAATAAAATAATATTACATAGATTTTGCATAAGTATTCCGGAATTTATACCACATGAAACCAAGCTTTCAATATAACCTAGTTTTGGTTATTGTATGCCTATAATATCATCTCTTCAACGTTGAGTAAAATTTGCACTCTAAACTTTCTTTAAGAAATCAATGAGATCAGAAGATGAACATATGTAATATGAAATTCCATCTCTGTGGAGTAACGGTTAGCACGTCTGACCATGAAACGAGCTGGCCCGGGTTCAAATCATGGTTGGGTAAAGTTACATGAGTTAGGTTTTTCCGAAGCTTTCCCTCAACCAATTAAAGCAGAATTGTTGGATAACTTTCGGCTTTGGACCTCGGATTCATTTTACCATCATAATTACATTTCCCCTCTTTCATCATCATCTCCGTTTCTTTCCTAAGTTTCGGACTTGCTCCGATGTAGAGTCGGCTGCGGGCTGCCGCCCGACTTGGATCCTTTGCAAATGTATGTGGTCATCGTCGTCGGTGGTAGAACTATGCACACTGGGCTCACGGTAAGTCATGGGACCGGGGTTGAGGGACAGCGGTGAGGACTACGTGGAATCGTAAAGGGATCATGTAGACTGTAGGGGAGTTCGTTGGCAGTGCGCATGGGGATCTGTAGCTCGTGGGGCCTTAGGGCATGGACACCATTCCATCCCGGGTAGTAGAATGGGCCTACCCGAGCGGCCTGCGTGTGAGGACAATCCCAGTCCATGCCCTCTCCTAATGAGGGAATAATAGATAGATACAGACAATTCCAATGGAAAAGCACCGTGAGGTTACAGATGGGATCAAGGCATATACATTTTAAAAATAAAGTCATATCGGATAATATCATCACTAAATCATTGAGGTCATGGAGGTCGACGGCAAAGTGTTTCTTTAAAATGCACGTAACATAAACTATGTAATACGTTTGAACGGACAGCATAGGCCTGCCTATATCATATGCTACGTTCAGCCGGGACAGCACTAATTCAGCTATTCGTTTTTGCTAAGTTACAGCAGCTATGAGTTGCTGAACGACCAGATTGCAAAATGTCCTCTGTGTTTACAAAGAAACTCACCATTGTTCCGGAGTAGACGGAATATGACACCAATGGTTGGTGCCTACTCCCTCCACTTTCGCTGGCTTGCAGCGAAAAACAATTTTGTTACGAAAAATGGTGGCTGCTATTTCAGCGCTATCGTTCAGCAAGGCGTTCAATGCTGTCGCTATTTCAGCGCTACCTCAACGCTGTCCCGGCTGAACTCAGCCGTAGTATCGTATAGAGTGGTTCGGGGGAAGATGCCTGACTTTTTCTTTGATTGAAAATTTAAGATACTTTTATTTAGTTTCGAATTTCATACTGAAATATCAAAATCTGGAAGGTATTTTGAAACTATATTTTTGGTACAAAACAGAAAACATTAATTACCTTGTTTATAGATACAGATTTTCTTCTTACCTGCACTGTAGGCATCTTTCCCCGATAGTCGAGTAAGATGGCAAATGCAATTAACACATTCACGAAAATATGTATTTTACCTGAACTTGGTTTGATGCATGTATACAGGGTGATTCAGACTACCAGTAACAGTCATTTATTTCGGAAACTAATGCATTAAAATTTTCGAGACAAAATATTTATTACTAAAGCACATATGAACTTTCACTTGAGCTTGATTTCATCAATCAATCTTAACAGGAAGTAGGGTCAGTGGCTTATCACTTTAAAATTTCAAATGGGAGTAGTGGTCAAATATGGTACCATTTGATAGAGCTCTTCAAAACAAACAACTTTCATAGGAAACGTTTTTATTAATTCCTACTCTTTCAATGAGAAAACGTACCTACAAAAAGAATGGGTGATTCGGGCCACGGTTGTCATTTATTTCGGAAACTAGTGCATTAAAATTTTCCAGACAAAGATATTTTTAACTAAAGCACATGTGAACTTTCACTTGAGCTTGATTCCATCAATCAATCTTAACAGGAAGTAGGGTCAGTGGCGTATCACTTTAAAATTTCAAATGGGAGTAGTGGTCAAATATGGTACCATTTGATAGAGCTCTTCAAAACAAACAACTTTCATAGGAAACGTTTTTATTAATTCCTACTCTTTCAATGAGAAAACGTACCTACAAAAAGAATGGGTGATTCGGGCCACGGTTGTCATTTATTTCGGAAACTAGTGCGTTAAAATTTTCCAGACAAAGATATTTTTAACTAAAGCACATGTGAACTTTCACTTGAGCTTGATTTCATCAATCTTAACAGGAAGTAGGATCAGTGGCGTATCACTTTAAAATTTCAAATGGGAGTCCGGTCAAATTTTGGTACTATTTGATAGAGCTCTTCAAAACAAACAACTTTCATAGGAAACGTTTTTATTAATTCCTACTCTTTCAATGAGAAAACGTACGAAAATACAATGCCATCAATATTGAGAAATGTTACAATACGAAAATGTAAACAAGACAATTAATGTTGACAGATGTTACTGAAAACTGGACAAATGTTCAAACTGTCTGCCGTTCTGAGCAGCACGTACCCGTACTCTTGTTCTAACACTATCAGTGACTCCTAATACTTCGGTGTGGGCATGTGACTGGCAGGTCTCTCGGATTCGCTGTTTCATGTCATCTCTTGTTGTGGGACGATCTTGATAGACGATGTTTTTTAACCGTCCCCAAAGATAGAAATCCAAAGGATTCAAGTCAGGAGATCATTCTGGCCATGCCACAGGACCGCATCTCCCAATCCATCGTCCAGGGAAGAGCTGATTTGCTACGTCACGTGCCACCAAAGAGAAATGGAATGGGCTGGGCAACCATCCTGCTGTAGCCACATTACTGCTCGTGTTGCCAGTGGCACGTCTTCCAAAAGCTGGTTTAAGATGTTCTTCAGGAAGTCGTATTGTAACATTTCTCAATATTGATGGCATTGTCTTTTCGTACGTTTTCTCATTGAAAGTGTAGGAATTAATAAAAACGTTTCCTATGAAAGTTGTTTGTTTTGAAGAGCTCTATCAAATAGTACCAATTTGACCGGACTCCCATTTGAAATTTTAAAGTGATACGCCACTGACCCTACTTAATGTTAAGATTGATTGATGAAATCAAGCTCAAGTGAAAGTTCACATGTGCTTTAGTTAAAAATATTTTTGTCTGGAAAATTTTAATGCACTAGTTTCGAAATAAATGACTTAACGTTGGTCCGAATCAGCCATTATTTTTTGTACGTTTTATCATTGAAAGAGTAGGAATTAATAAAAACGTTTCCTCTTAAAGTTGTTTGCGTTGAAGAGCTCTATCAAATGGTGCCATATTTGACTACTACTCCCATTTGAAATTTTAAAGTGATACGCCACTGACTCTACTTCCTGTTAAGATTGATTGATGAAATCAAACTCAAGTGAAAGTTCACATGTGCTTTAGTGATAAATATTTTTGTCTCGAAAATTTTAATGCAGTAGTTTCCGAAATAAATGACTGTTACTGGTGGTCTGAATCACCCTGTATAACAAAATTGACTTATTCTAAAGCTCATGGGCACTTTCTCACTCCTTTATCACTACTAGGAACACAGTCATTACACATATATTATTGCCGTGTGCAAGACTCGTGAAATCACTTCTTACACACAATGAATTCAATCCAGTACATTTTTGTCTTCATTCTTTCCAGGCGGCGTTAAAGGGTTAAAGAAATCCCGTTTGCTTGCGATAGTCTAAAACAATTCATACCCTCTGTTATAACATGTTCCATCGCAAGTTGAAGACTGTTCTCAATCCACACACTTCTATCAGAGGATTTTACGTAATGTTTACACATTCCCTGAAATAAAACAAAAAGTAAAACACTTGCAACAAGTTGCCATCTTACCCCGAAAAAAGTGATTATCTTCCCCAAGTATCGGGGTAAGATGCCTAGTGCTGTGACGCAACCTAAGATGGCGGAACAAGGTCGTTGGTTGTTAACAATACAAATTTTAAAACCTTTACTACAATATCCATTACAAAGGTTTGACAGTTATTACGAATTCAAGGATGTATTAACATTTTAACATACTTTTGCAATTATTTCATAGCAGAAAAATGATCTGTTTTCTTGCTTTTCTTCTTCTCACAACAAAAACACGTGGCAAAATGAGTTAGCTTCCACTCTACAGACATTCAACTGTCTCAATGATCATGAAGACATGCGCATGGCGTTCTGTCTTGGAAGATTGTGAAACTACAAAGAAATAAGCATCTTCCCCCGATAGTCATCTCCTCCCGATTCACTCTATATAGTACGACAAAGGAATCAGCCGTATCGGAAGCAAGTCGCTGCTGTAGGTTTGTCTTCAGTGTGTGATTAAATTACGGACCTACCAACTTGTATACATAATGCCCGTGTCATCTGCAGTAAGCTCACATGCTTTCGAGGTTTAGAGTTGTTGGAATTATTTAGTCAGCTGTCCGAAGACAGGTCTGAATCTCACAAGTGATACCAAGAAGGCACAACTTCTGGGCAACTATGCCAAGATATAATGGGGTAGGGTGGCCAGTTCCTTTCCTTCATTATATACATCGCCCATCCACTAGCTAAATATTACACTAGTGAGACTTCAGATGCATACAAACAATTATTTTTCTTCCTCTGACACATATCGTCAAGTGAGATGTACAGCTCGATTCAGCGTTATTGGCCCTTGTCTTTGGTTGTTTGGCTAGTGAGCGCGCTGTGTGTTACGTCATAAAAAAATTAATGACAAATGTGCATAGAAGGGGAAGAGGAAGAATGAAAATAATTTCTATGCTCGAAGCTGAGGGACACTCATGAGTCATGACTAGAAAATATGTCATCATGACATCGTTTAGTCAACAGACGTAGTGGTTAGTAACGGGACGTGTGAAAGAATGTTGTGTTTTAAGACGGAGTGTACCACGACATGATAAGAAGGAAGTGTCAGGTGTTATGACTGCGCGGCCTGACCTGTGTGACCCAGCCCGCCAGCAGTGATGAGTAACTCGCTCTTATTCTATCTACTTACTTTTTGTAGGGGCCAAAATCCCTGAATCAAGCTGTACTGCCTGATGATACATGTACAGTTCCCTCAAAAAAGAATGAGAGGATGAAATATTCTTAAGCCTCAGATGTATGACACTGTGCTTGATCGGAGACCAGAGCACTGATACATAAGATAACGAACATTTGAGTTACTTAAATTCAGACTATTTGTTTTTTTGCTAGCATCTTTCCGAAATTCCCTTCAAAAAACTGCAAAAATTATGGTAATATGACGAAAATAATAGGTAAATACAGCGCTAAAAATTATTGTATATTGGTGTAATTGCTAACAGAATTGTTACATTTGTTTTTCTTTTAAAAAATTAGCAGCGTAAACAGTACAGAACTGCTTTTCGATCATGAAAATAGAAAGCAAATATTAATTTGAAACAAAAATAAAGAAATTCCCTTCGAGGGTTGAAACACTGGTTCCTGTTAAAAACACTTATATACACTTCAGGAACATATAGGTTCTCCTCGCATTTGCAGGCAGCTCTGTACACGGTGTGGCATGCTTTCAATTAACGTATCCAATACTTCTTGTGGAATATTATTCCATTCCTCAACAGCGGCCTGGGAGACATCCTATAGAGTCTGTGTTGGGTTTGGACGGTTGTAGATGGCTCTCTTTAAGATGGCCCAGGAATTTTCAATGCAGTTTAGGTCTGGGGATTATGGAGACCATTCCATTCGACTGAACCTGTGTTGCTCCAGGAACGTGTTCACGATGTGTTGTTGATGGGGTCATGCGTTATCGTCCACCAGTGTGAATTTGTCTTCATAATGCTCAGCAAATGACGTTACGATGGGTTCTAGGATGTCATCTCGATTCTTCTGACTGGTCAGTATCCCTCGAACTGGCATAAGGGATGTCCTGCGTCCCCTCCACACACGAATGCCATTGTTGTCAGAGTGGAGACTGACACGAATGTCATCACAAAAGAGAGTTCTGCTCCATTGTTGCCTCGTCCATAAAGAATAATTCCTTGCCCAGGCAACACGAGCCTCATTCCGTGCTCGGTTTAGAGGAGTTGCCTTAAGAGTTCTTCTGGCTCGTATTCCAGTCTCATGAAGTCTATTTCGGACCGTTTGGATTGAAACTTGTACCTCTGTAGCTGCCCGTAGTCCTTGCCGCAAACGGTTGGCATTGTGAATAGAGTCTCTGTGTGCTGTAATATGCAGATATCTGTCTTGTGTAGTAGTTGTTTCCCTTCTGCGGCCTTAGCCCGGCCGATCTGCAAAAATTCTTTCTCCAAAAACTTGTGCCATATTCTTGAGACATCGCTTTGACCCACATGCAGAAGTGCAGCTATGTATGTCGACCTGTCACATTCCCTGCTTCATTAAAGTGACTATTCTTAGTCTGTTATATGCGAAATTATTGTTCGAGCCATTCTGAAACGAAACAAACCATAAACCGAAACAGACTGAACGTATTGTTTACTGACATTTGATGTTCAACTTGAATTGGTAACATACTGCGGTCTGTTGGTAGATAAGTGAACTGTCATTACATTCATAACACAACAATGTATTTAACAAATCACATACATTTTGGTCATTTTGTCCTATGTCTACAGATCAGCAATAAGCAATATTTTTTTTGAGCACTGTATATACATAAATTATGTATACCTGTTTTTTTTTAAGATGGGACATGACAGAAGCGCTGCGATCGGAAAAACAACTGAATGTCATATAGCGTGGTAGGCCTGTTGCTATGGTAACAACGGGTGAGTTGCCAAACTTAAGGTTCCCACGCAGCGAGTGCTTAATAGCTGTCTTGGCGACATTTATTGTACATAGAATGTTAGCATTAGTACATTTCGTCTTTGATTCTCTGTCGATTTCTGTATTGTTTTCTTACCTTCGCGTATATGTCTGTTTTTAAATAGTAAATTCTATAGAGGCCTATTAAGTAAACAGAGATATTATATAGAATTGCATTTTTGTGAAATTTAGAAAAGGTAAGTTGTCTTCTTTAATTATTCCTAGATGCACTTTGAGTAATTCGGCAGAGGAAGTGGGGATGGCTAGTCAGGAAAGCACTTGATTGGAATCCTAAAGGCAGCCGATGAATCAGCACACCCAAGATAACATCGAAACGTACAATCCTTGCAGAAGCCAAAAGCACAGGCAAGACGTGGCGAAAGATCAAGGATGGAGGAGTTTTCTGAGAGTCCTATGTTCTAAACTGGAATGGTGTGAACATTGATTGATTGAAACCACCCCTGCGGTGGCTGAGTGGTCCGACCTTCAGCCTGTTACACAGGCGATCGGGATCGAGTCCTGGTCAGGCCTGGGATTTTTCAGTGAAAAATCCATAGTGACACTTGTGGCGGACAAGGTCATAGTTAGGGTTTTGCTCGATATTCTTCCATTTTTCCCATATTAGATATCTATATCATTCCGTCAACATTTCTCCATTTCATCAACATTCCATAACTTCCCAACGCCGGCTGGCTACGCACAGATGTAGATGGCCTAGGGTCGAGACGGATTGCTTGTCTGCTCGAAACCTTGGTACGCAGCGAACCTTATTGTAGTGAGACGATGTTGGTTCAGAAATGTGCCTTGCTTAAGGGTTAGTGCAATAGATTGTAAAAGGTCGCAGTGACTCCCTCCCGAAAATTCCATTCCATTCCATTCCTTTGGTTGAAATACACTTTGAATGGTTTAATTTACTCGTGTCTTCCAATTTATAGTTGAAAATATTAACTATACACAATATAATTCAAAACATAAAAACAACAATAAACTTGAAGTGTTGCGAAGGCGTAAAAGGTAGACACTCCTTCATTTTGAAGGCATAACAATTCCTTTTAACACTGGTGAAGATACCGATATTGAAGCTATGATACATAATTCTATATTTTAATCATCCAAGCCATTGTACTAAATTAGAAAATGTTTCTGAAAACATTATGAGAAATGTTCATCATAGATATTCTGAATTATATTTGCCTGAAGGTAATGCAAACAATTAAACTTTTAGTTGGCGCAATATTCGCGAATGACTTATCTTTCAAGCAAGTTTTACTCCTTTAGGCTGTCAGCTCTCTCTTGACTCCGGAAGTTCGATCAGAAAATCATCCATTCGCCATTCTTTCAGGTCATTTTCGGTACCAAATGAAACGCTTGTCTACTTCGTTTTACTTTCGTTCTTGGCTTTCCTTCAAATTCCAAAGTATTTGTGTAACTTACCAGTTTCTGCTCGAATCTCTTCCTATTAGTTGAGAATGGAACTTTTCTAGTTAGTTGATGTATTATTATCATTAGAGTCCTTGTCAATTCATTGCTTTTTTAATGTTTCTTTGTGCACGATGAGAAATTATTACGTTCACTGCTTATACGAGTATTTATTTTATTTCAATTATGTTGTTCTGGATTACAACGTTACGAGATTTATTAAATTTTACTGTTATAAGTAGCACGGGATTATTCAATAAGTTATGACTCCGGGCTATAACTCTTTGATTAATTGAAGAAAGTGAAAAATGTTACACTCAAAAGACATTTTAAATATCCTCTTTTGGAGGAGTAGGCCTACATCATTTTTGTACACAATCCCCATCGGCGTTCATGCACATCTGCCTTCAGTTCACTAAATTCTGGATGCCGTCCGAGAAGAATGAGGCCGCCTGTTGACGACACCAACAACGCACTGCTTTGGTAACTTTGCCAGAGATTAAACGCATGTCCGTGTAGTACAAGAATTCGTCCTCCTCTCGTCCCAAGAAGTTCAAGACACTATCAACAGTTGGCAAAGTCGTGGTCACAATCTTTTGGGATTGTGATGATGTGATGCTGGATGAATTTCTAGAACATGGCACAACTGCTAACTCAGATCGCTACTTGTAGATGTTGAAGAAATTGCGTGCACGTTGCGTAGAATTAATTCGGAGAAAAATGTGATCATTCAATACGATAACGCTCGGCCCCACCGTCGCGTTGGAGAAGCTGCAGTTGCAGGATGTTTCGCTTCACCCACCTGGTGCATGTGACTTCTGGCTTTTTCAGAAACTCAAGGAACACCTGAAGGGGTCACGCTTTGCGTCCGACGAAGAGGTCACCAATGCAATGTATTGTTGGTGTCGCCAACAAGCGGCCCCATTCTTCCCCGACGGCATGTAGAAACTACTCCGATGGCGGAAGTGCATCATGGCCGGTGGGGACTATGTCGAGAAATTATGCACTCCCCGGGAAGAGGAAATTCAAACTTCCTTTTGAGTGCAACATCTTCCATTTTCATCAATGATTTACAGCACAGGAGGCAATACTTTCTGAACAATCCCAGTATATTTTACTCCTGTTGTTGGTTTAAAATGAATGGAGTGTCTACCTTTTTTATTTTTGTTATACACATACGCAAAACGGTTGTGTTCCGGCTACAGTCGTCAGACAATTGTATGAATAACGCCATGGATTGGCACAGTATAATTCACAATAACACGGAGATAGATAAACACGAATTTTCTGGCAGTATGTAGCGTTTCAATGAATAAATTTTCAAAATTATTCGTATTCAACATACAATTTTTAAATTTATGTTTATTTTGTATACGGAGCATCCCTACATTATTATTTGTCGTCTTTTTAAATATCACAGAAGTATCTTGAAGCATATATCGCAGACCTTCCAAATTGTCCGGGATTTCGTAGAAGTCTGAGCTACGCGTAGCAGCGTAAAATATACACTGGTAAATTTATTTTGCATTACGGAAACAACTTGCACACACACACTCCACGCTGAGTCGGAGGCTAGGTGCGCTATATCGTCTGCTCTCGAACTCGACGCTGACCACAGATTAACTCTCCGAAGCTGTCAACTTGCAGATAACGAAGGGGAACAGCACTGAAACTTGGCTGACCTCAGCTCATCAATTTATTGCTGTCTCGTGTATCTAATTCTAAAAGCCGTACTCTGTATGCTTAAAGGAGTTTTGTGATCAATAATTACGAAAGATAGTCACCCCTTCTGTGTTCAGGATTAAGGTAGATTATTCTCGCCATATCAGCCGAATTAGTTCTCTCGCATAAGCTGGAAACTTAATTACAACTGGCTATTGCTTTACAAACACTATTTTAGGAAAAAATGGAAACAAATTTGTTTAAACAATTTTAAATACAGAAAATAAAATCTTATCGAAGTTACTAAATTTCATGCCAATGCCACCGTCATAGTTGATATATGTATTTATATTGTACTTTGCACATATCTAATGCCAGTAAGTTTTTATATTTCATCATCATTATCATCATTTTCTACATGGGAAGAACTGTCAAGCAAACGTTATGATAGGGGTAGATAAAAAAGTTAATTTTCTTTCTTTCAATATGTTAATAATGTCAAAACAAGTGCTTATACAAATTTTGGCCACTCGACCGCAATTACGAGGCCGTCCAGAAAGTGATTTTCCCTGGGGCCATTTATAGAAAAAAAACACAATTTCATGGAAATATTTATTGAAACAGATACAGCAATTGTTGCGCTATTTGTCAACATGTCCTCCACTGGAATTGAGATATTTGTCATACCATGGGATCAATTTTTGTGTCGTAGAAGTCAGTCGCCTTAGATCGGAACCTACGTATGACTGAGTCTGGACACCTTGCGGTCGAGTGGCCAAAATTTGTATAAGCACGTCTTTTGACATTATTAACATGGTGGAAGAAAGAAAAACCTTTTTTCTGCCTCCATCAGAATGTTTGCTTGTGAGTTATATGACTCGTGTTGACTGAGTTCGTGTGAAGATCATGAACGGACATTGAAGATAGACAAATTGTTGAATTTCTTGGTCATGCGATCAGCATGACTCAAGAATGTCACGGAGTACAATAAATAACAACGTACACTTACACTACCTTTAGAAAACGATAAATCCTGTCAGTAGGCTACAGAAAACAATGTTCTATCAATAATTTAAAAAATAAACCCAAAATAAAGTTGAGAAGAAACAAAGTAAAGATTAAAAGGATTTCGCATTGTTGCTCAAATAATTTCTTATAAAATTAGATTAGCATTAATTTTAACGAAAAGAATAGTAATAATCATGATAAAATAATCAAAATCACGCGAACACGTAATGCGTTCCGGTGCCGCCGATAGAAACAGCAAATGTAATTCATAATTATGATCACTCAGTATATTCAGAGGGTAAACGTTAAAAACTGCCATAAATATTGACATTGGAGCATAAATAACTGAAGAAAAAAGTCATATCATATTTTTCTGTAACTGTAAAGGTTCTGCCAGAAAAAAAATGTAATTTATCGCTCTAACTTTTCTGAAAAAGAGAATAAATACACACATACATGCATAGTGTACTGCCAAATGACAGGTTATTCACTGCAAACCCAGCATTCCCCAATCTTTCCTAATTTCTGCCTTCCTCTTTGTCTACGCATATGAGTAATTATATCTTAATGTCGTCTATCATCTGATATCTCCTTCTGCCCCCAACTCTTCTCCCGGTCACCATTTTTTTCATTGCATCTTTCAGTAGGCAGTTTCTTCCCAGCCAGTGACCCAACCAATTTCTTTTTATATTTCTGACCAGTTTCAGCACAAATTCTTTCTTCACACACTCTTTCCAACACATTTTCATTTCTTATTCTGTCTGTCCATTCCACACGCTCCATTCTTCTCCATATCCACATTTCAAATGCTTCTATTCGCTTCTCTTCACTTCGTCGTAATGTCCATGTTTCTGCTTCATGCAAGGCCACACTGCACCCAAAGCACTTTACTAGTCTCATCCTTAGTTCTTTTTCCAGAAGATGCTCCTTTTTAATAAAAGCTTCCTTTGACATTGCTATCCTCCTTTAGACTTCCTAACATCAGCTCATGTTATTGCTTATAGTAGGCTTACAGCCCAAGTATTTGAAGCTGTCCACTTACCATATTGCTTCATTTAGTATTCGCACGTTTACCTTCTTTATTTTTCTTCCGAGAACCATGATCTTCATCTCATACTGCTCACAGCTGTCATTTAGCTCAGTAGCATATCCCTTACTATCGTTTCCTCTTCTGCAAACAATTCCATATCATCATAAAATCTTACAAATTTTATTCTTCTTTCTCCTGAAATCACCCTCTCATGTTCTGAAAACGTTCTTCACTAAATCCTGCAAGTAGATGTTGAACAGGATAGGTGATAAGGGGTAGCCTTGTTGTATTTATCTCAAAAAGAAAATAGATAGTCATTATTTACTTGGCCCGAATAAGTACGCTGAAGCAGTCGTTTTTACTCTGTTGTGTATTGTTAGCCTAAACAGGGTGATTCAAAATATCCGCGACAAACTCTGAGGAGTTATAGATCTAACAATAAGGAACTCTTTTTGTTAAGCAACTTATGTCTTTTGACGCGTCGTTTCGAAGTTACCGTTGAAAATGTTTTTGCGCTGGCGTACGTCAATGTATGGAATGTGTGCATCCCTGTTTATTTGTTTAGATGTTTGTAAGAGACAAGAAGGATTGTTGTTGTTTGTTTACGTTTAATATTCAATACCTTTTCCTTTCAGTTCAGTCTAATCATCAATTGAGAATGGATGTCTACACTTTTCTCGAATTAGCCGGCATGGTAATGTGTTATGGGAAGGCTCGCGGGAAACGGAAGAAGAGCTCTCCACATGTACCAACAACGTTTCAAAACAGAAATCACCCTCACCACACAATGTTTGCTCGATTTTATCAGCGTCTTCGAGACGATGGGTCTCTTCGTCCCCGGTGCATTGGTGGAAGAACGCGTAGAGATTCTTTCTCAATTGATGATTACACTGAACTGAACGGAAAATGTATTGAACATTAAACGTAAACAAACAACAACCCTTCTCTTCTCTTACAAACATCTCTACAATCAAACAGAGGTGCACACATTCGCATGCATTGACGTACGCCTGCGCAAAAACATTTTCAACGGTAACTTCCAAACGACGTGTCAAAATACAGAGGTTGTTTAACAAAAAGGGTTCCTTATTGTTAGATCTATAACCCCTCAGAATTTGTCGCAGATATTTTGAATCACTCTGTATGTTGGGCCCAAGATTGTTGGCAGTGGCAATCACGTTCAGTCGAAATGTAAACAAATAATTAGACTACTATCAGTCTTAAAACATAGTATTTTATAAATAAAAATAAAATTGTAAGAAATAATTTTCACTAGACACTTCGTTCAAGTAGGCCGATATGCACTGCTTATATAATTTTTGCAGTTTTTCAATTGATTATAACACTTTACGCTAGAGAGTATTTCGTAGAATCACTTCCATTCACTCTCACTTTAACTGACAATGACCTTATGTCGAAATCACTCCCCTTCCCTCAAATGTCCCATTTTATTATTAGGTTCCATAGCAAATAGACAAGCATAAAAAATTTGTAACTGTAAGACCACAACATTAAAGCTTGAATAAAATATTATCAAAAAATTGAGTACCCCTGGCCTTGAATAGATAGTGCTTACAAGCAAACATTCTGATGGGGGCAGGTAAAAAAGTATTTTTTTTTTCTTTCACCATGTTAATAATGTCAAAAGAAGTGCTTATACAAATTTTGGTCACTCGTCCTCAATTGTGAGGGCGTCCAGAAAGTGATAGCTTAATAAAAAATTTGATATTTAGCTGAATAACTTATTTCATATTAACAATTCTTTCATAGCATTCATTGTACAAATTATTCTATATAATTTCGTTTCCTGCGTCTCAGGAATGTCTAAAATGGTTTGAGAGAAAAGAAAGTAGAGGTAAAGTTACTATTATTATTATTATTATTATTATTATTATTATTATTATTATTATTATCCATAATATATTGAGTAATAATGATATCATTATCTGTCTCACTGAAAATGGTTATCCGAATCTGTTGTTAATACAAATTTGTTTCCTAATAATGATATTGTGTTTCGTGCTGACAGGTTGTTTGAAGATACCAACAAAGTAAAAGGTGGGAGTGTCTTAACTGATATTAGTAACCAGATACCTTCTACACGTCGAAGATATGATTTAGAATTCATTAATGAATGCGTTTGGGTTGAAAGTAAAATGCTAATTGGTAATCATTATTTCCCACCCGACACAGATCATAAACATTTAAAGTCTAATCTAAATTTTATTGAAAACAGTCTTGATACCCACAGCTTTAAAATCGTTTTTCTCGGAGATTTAAATACTCTTGGCATGGATTGGTCAACTGGTTGCACATTTAATTATATTCATTACTACGCTAAAATTAAGTCTCAGGATTTATTTTTTCTTCTAGTCTCCTAGAACTAAACCAAATTAGTCTTACGAGAAATAGTAAAACTCTTCTCGATCTTGTTTTTACAAATGTGTATAACTGTTCAGTTAATCTTGCTAATCATTCACTACTTTTGAAAGATGTTCATCATCCATCTATTTGTATTGATCTGGGAGTTAATTCACCTTCACCATTACAGAGACAAAATAAATCGTATTTAAATTTTCTCAAGGTGATTACCACTGTCTTTATTCCGCTCTTCACAATTTTGATTGGAATTGTATATTTCTTACTACCGATGTCAATGTTGCCACTGTCTAAAATTGTAAATGATGCTATATCTAAAGCAGTCTCTGTCACCTTTTGAAAAAGTAGAACTATCCTAAATGGTTTTCAAACAGCCTACGTCAACTCATTAAGAAAAAGAACAAAGCACATAAAAATTTCAAAAAAATATAAATCTGATCACCACTATCAAATTTTATCTTACTATAGAAAACAAATCAAGGCTTTGATTAAGTCTGATAAATTTAAATGGTTACAATCTATTGATAATAGCTTAAAAAAGAGCCTAATAAATTTTGGAAATATGTAGAATCTTTTCGGAAGTCGAAAAACATTCCTAATGAATTTATTATTAAAGGGGTTCACATTGCGGCTGAAAGAATCATTGCAAATGCATTTGGTAGTCATTTTAAATCAATTCAGAACAACCATAACTCTAATTTTCTCAGTTCTTATTTTAACTTCGAAATATGTATTATATGAGTTTCTTGTATTAAATTCTATCGTACCTGGTTTCCTAACATTAATGACTTTTTACCCCTACCTGTAATCTCTTGTAATGGTGTCAGGAAGGCCATAAAAATGTTAAGCTGATTAAATCTATGGGTTCAGAGTGCATCCCTAATTTTATTATTAAAGGTTGCTCTGAAATTCTCATACCTCTTTTAACCTACATTTTTAATTTGAGTTTGAAAACAGGGATATATCCTTCTCTTTGGAAGGAAGGATCTATTATTTCCATATTTAAGAGTGATAATAAAGCTATTATAAGTAATTATAGACCTATTTTCATATTTAATAACTTCTCAAAAATAAAAAAAAACTATTTATTTTTACGTGAAAAACAAAAGCTATTCGGCCCAACACGGTTTTACAAAAGGGAAATCTACGACTACTAATTTAATATCTTATTTCAATTTTGCTATGCCTATAGTTGAAACTCGGCGTCAAATTGATTCCATTTATTTTGACTTCAGCAAACCATTTGATGTTGTTCCCCATAATATGTCATCATCAACCTTGCAGGGATTAGGCATCTGCCTGTTCCGTCTTCACAGTGTTAGGACCATCTTTTCCTCGGGCGCCCTACTTATATCTCGTCTTCCTTCAGGCTGGTAATTATTTACAAGGACTGGGATTCTTTCATTATTCATACGACCGAAATGGTCTCTCCAATTATGCTCATACTCTTCTATTTTTTCATTTATACTGTATATATTTAATTCCTCACGTATAATTTCGTTTTATATCCGCTTCATCTTCGTACAGCCTTTTATCCTACATAAAAATCTCTTTTTAGCTGACTGAATCTTGCTTCTATCTCTTTCTTGTAATATCCAAGACTCACTTCCAAACATTAATACTGGTACAGCCATAATCTTATAAAACTTCAACTTTGTAACTTTTCGAGTTTTATTTCGCAGAGTTCTATTTATTGTCCCACATATTAATTGAAATTTATTCAGTTTATTTTCAATGTCTCTGTCTCTGTCATAACTTACATTGCATCCCAGATAATCAAAATAAAATACTTGCTCCAATATTTTGTTTTCTATTATTATTTTTGAGCGCACAGATTTTTTACTTCGATGGGCCATAACTTTTGTTTTGCTTACGGATATTTTTAAATTATATTCTTTTCCAATTTGACTAAGCTTATATACGGAACGTTGTAAATTCTCTTCACTGTTTTGTATTATTGCTATATCATCTGCGTATAGCAATATATTGAGGTATTTGTTTCTATTTCAATCTTCCGTTTATTAATTATATCATCAATATAAATACAAAATAATGTAGGTGATTGACTGCAACCCTGTCTTATTCCTTGGTTTATTTTTATGGGTTCTGATTTTAATGTGCCTGCATTTATCCATAATATGTTACGGACTAAATTAAATTCTTTTAGTCTTACCACTAACTACCTGGGCTGGTTTGAAAATTATTTAAAAGATAGACAATCCTGTGTTAGACTTGGAAATCCTTACTCTGATCCATATATTGGTATATGCGGAGTTCCACAGGGTTCCACTTTGAGGCCTCTATTATTTTTTATTATTTATAGATGATATCTGTAAAAGAACAAGTTCTAACTGCCTTATATTTAATATTAGAGGAGAAAAATTCGCTCCGGCGCCGGGACTCGAACCCTGGTCCTTGGTTCTACTTACCAAGCGCTCTCACCATTGAGCTACGCCGAAGTCCAATCCACAGCACCGGATAGAACTCCCCTCCTCCAGTGATTTTCCCTTTGTGGCCTGACTCCAAGTTGGGCATGTATGTTGACATTTTATTACGTTGAAAACTAACGAATCAAAAACTTTTGTCATTTCCTTCTTTAGAAAAACCACTTCGCTTAAATTTAATTATACTCTTAATAATACCAACATTATAAGGAAAGATTGCATTAGAGACCTGGGAATTCTACTTGATACCAAATTGCATTTTCGTAATCATGTCCAACATGTAGAATATCTCTTCTTGGGTTCTCAGCCAGGTGAATTGGAGATTAGCTTCCAAGCTTTCCACGGCTAGCTCTGCCATCTTCTTCAGGGAATTGAAGTGATGTGGGACCATGTCTAGCCGGTATATATGCAAAAGTAGGGTTTCCCGCTGCGGGCCAATGAGGAGCTAGTTCCTAGTCCCAACCGCCAGGCGCATTCTGGTTGGTGGAAGCTTCCTGAAGAAGATGGCAGAGCTAGCCGTCGAAAGCTTGGAAGCTAATTTCCAACTCACCTGGCTGAGAACCCGAGAAGAGTTATTCTACATCAAATGCCGGGAAAGCCTCAAGTCACACATGTCCAACATATTTATAATCATTCCATTAGAATGCTCGGACTTATAAGGTCTACAACTTATTCTTTTTCTACTCCTGCAACTCTTGCAATTTTTTAATATAGATTACATTAATAAGATATAAACTTGAATATGCATCTGTTGGCAGGAATTCTATTACTTCTACTGATTCGATTAAATTGGAAATCATAATTTATGTCCCTATGTGCTTTTAGGTTCTTACCAAATTCATCTGTTTTCGATTATGAGAGTACTTGTAAATATTTTAACCTTTCTAGCCTTTATGCCAGACGTCTAGAACTTGACTACTTATTTTTTGTAAGCCGTAAAGGGTGACATTGATTATGAATCCTTCATAAGCAATATCTACCTTCGGGCCCCTTCGAATGGTTTAAGATTTCAAAAAAAATTGTATACCTATAAGCCGAAATATCTCTCTCCAGCTGTCGATGCATGAAAGCTGCCAAGTTACGTTGTATTATTTCAGATTCTTTTAATTTATAGTTTGTTGTTTGGTTATTCATATATTATTATCAAAATCATATTAATTTCAATTTAATCCGTTTGTGTTGTTTTTTAGCTTTTCTGTATCATGTATTTTGCAGTTATCTATTCATTTTGTCATTATTGTTTATTTTTAGTTATCTCTAATTTTAATAATTATTTATATGTACTATTTTTGTAATTCCTTGTTCACTGTAAATCTTCTGCTAACTTTTGTCTTGTGCTGAACTGTTATTGGCCCCAGGCTGTTGTACAGCACCATAAATATTAGTAAATAAATAAATAAAATTATTATTATTATTATTATTATTATTATTATTATTATTATTATTATTATTATTATTATTATTTTATCATAAGGTATATTAGGATTATAGTAGGTAACAAGTTGGTTACATGTAAAGCTTCATATTACATTCGTTATTATAGTGTGCTATTGCAAACAGACTATTTCGCTCAACTTTTATGTGCGGATTTTCATTAAATACTTAGGCTACCTTAATTTGGAGACATCAAGAGTACAGCCTAATACGAACTCCAAAATTTTCTAGCAACAGTGCTTTAATTCACATAAATTCAAATTTCGTCATATATATACATTTTTTTTTTCATAAATTCTAGATATGCACCATTTGGTTCAACTCATCCACTTCAGTTCTTAGATTTATGGAACTTTTTTTGCACAAATGACCACCAGTTGAATGGTTTTTTTAGTGCCCCGAGACTTTTCGTGTACTTTAAATTCAAACGAGAACATCAATCTTCTCGCTCATTGTCGATCTCGCGCGAAGAGGGTCAAACATACACTGATATAAGCGAGAACTTAACTGTCACTTCTTTATCTTCCCCCATGATGGTTTCTTTATCCTCGAACACTTGGCGAACTCTTCTATCGTCTTTAATAACGTCTCCATCAATTCATCTGCATGTCTTCTACTTCCTCCCTTCTTTTACTCCCTCTCCTGTTTCTCTTCAGGAGGGAGAAAAAGATAGCGAAGACTTCCTAACTGAAGCCAAAATCCTGACGTTGGCACAAAACGTTAGAAATGATAAAGTACTACACCCATAATTTTCGCACAGCATTTTGCAGAGTTTACTGAATAGCTTATGAAAGGTTTGCTACTCTGTAGGTATTATTATCTCGCGAACAGAGAGACTGTAACACCGAGTTTATTATAAACACACGCGACACCTCTTATCTCTCCCTGTACGGAGCACAACTTCGAACGGCAAGTGCCTTACAGCTCTAATGATGGCATGCCCTCAGAACGGGAATGGATAGAAACGGATTAATTCTCTGTTATCTTATTCTAAAGAGCAGGTTATCAAACAGTGTTTATAACATAAGCGAGGTCATCTACAAATCACATCATACCTTCACTGACTTGAATTACCGTATGTAAGAGTGTGAAAAGAATAAAATGAAATAATATTTAGTAACTATTTTACTGTATTTGTGAAGCCAATTGTAGATGTAGCGAAACAAGTATTAAATTGATGAAAATTGTAACAAACAGGTACTTCCAATGTACCATGAATCCATTTATATTGTTATTATCATTATTATTATTATTATTATTATTGTTATTATTATTAAGTAAAAAAATGCATATTCCATGTAACAACTTACATTAAAATCATACCTAAAAAAAAAAAAACTAGCGAGTAGTAGTAGTGAATAGCTAGGGGTGAGTTAGGGTCGAACCTTTAGCACGTAGACTCAACAGTGGTCTCTTGTGCACCCCGAATTATGGAATGAATGAGAATGAGGTGTACCAGCCCACCGGCCGCATGAGACCCTCACCCACTCACCCAACGGGCCCCTTACATTCCCCGCCTTAAGTTCATACCGTCAAGGTGACCAAGCAGCACAGGATCCAGTCCGACAGCCCTATTAAGTGTCAAAGCGCCCTCGGAAGTTATCTTAAGGAATGAATCCTGGCAGAGATATTGCGAAAGGCTTGGAATTCAAAGACTGTTTCGGAAAGAACGCCCCTCCTGCAAACGGACGAAGATATGCGTCATTACCTGAATATGTCTATGGAATGAGATGATTAAGATGAATGATAAGATATGAAATCTAAATTCTTTTTCTACAGGGAAGGAAATAGATCGTGGCGATGAAATTTCTAACCTGGCATTTGCCTAAGTAGGCCTAACTGAGGAAAGCCACGAAAAAACCATAGTCAAGTTAGTCAATTCTGGTATTTGAACCACGGACCTCCCTACAAAACTATGTGTTCCACTTTTCCATTGTTATTTAAACAAGATGATGGTTCTGCCTTCGATTTCAGGCGGAAGATAAGGGAAAAGAGGAAATCTTACCTGTAGTCTGGAGCAGTTACAAACATCTAAATCCACTTACCGGACCCAGCGGATTTAGTCATTTGTAACGATTTGTACGAGGAAGATACTTACTTGTCTTTTCCCCCCCTCTTTTCCACCTGAAGACGGAGGTGGATGCGATTTTCTGAATGTGGTGATCTTATTTCACTACCAGTGGAAAAAATCCAATCCAAACCTCTTTCAAATAATTCACCTTTGCTTTGTTCCTCATTAAAAACTGTATGTGTTTATTCTTCTTCTTCTTTTCCACTTGAAGAAATGATATTTTTTCCGTTCTTGTTTCAGATAATTCACAAATAAATTTTCAGTTATAAATAAATATTCATATTGCGTTCGTTATTAAATTTAAATATAGGGGAAAATAAGATTTTCATTAGCATTAATAAAAACGTTGGGTCGCCTCTAGTCATTTTAATGTGTCATGAATTGGCAGATCAATTGGAGGGGCGCGAAATTATATCTTGGACGAAAATTAAACTTATTTGCAATAAATAGAGTTATGACTTTTAAGGTAAATTTTCACAGGAAAAGAGGAGAGGAAAGGGTGCTAAAATAAGACAAAAAATTAGGGCGGAAAGGGACTGTTTCAATCAACTATTTCGCAAATGCCCTTTCTTCTGCTTTATGTCACAGAAATCAATTAATTCGAAACTACTTACATCTCTATAATATAGACTATATTCAGCATTCAATAAGCTTCATTCATACTAGTAACATTCAGCAGAGGAAATAGTGCATCGTATAACAGTTTCAATGAAATCTTGCTTGAGTTCAGAGCCAAGCTGGAAAATCGGAATATCTCCCAACACCTTTGACATGAAGTCTTGTACGAAACTCGTCAAGCAAGAAATTTTCATTCACTGCAGGAGACTACTGATTCCAGTTAAATTAAAAAGAGAATTCGTTATAAACACGTTGTTGCTTCACAGATAGATCTAGTTCTAGTGGAAGCAACTTACTTAAAAACGATCAGCGAGTGGAAGATTTCATGTTACAAGTGCACTTTGCCTTCAGTCCCGAGTTCACTACCATGATACGCATTACAAATTGCATTGCAATGATATTTAAAAGTAAATCAAATGATAAAATGTGTTTTGAAAATATTGAAAAGTAGCAGTAAAAGGATATAAATTTGCAGTAAAGGAGCTTATGGGCAGAGTGAAGCGAAAAAAGAGGTAATGGCCCCAAAAAGGGGAAAGACGGTGCAGGAAAATTACCTCCATTCTCAAGTGGAGGCAACATTTCACACACTGGTTTCTTTCAGAGAGCTCTAATATACCCTAAAAAAAAGAAAGAATAAATAAATAAATAATAAATAAATAAATAAACAAATAAATAAACAAAGCAACAAGTATCTAAGTATATAAGTAAATAAACAAGCAAATAAATGAATAAGTAGGCTAACTAAGTAAGTAAATAAATAAGTAAAAGATGCGCATCTAAATATCCTAACCCTTTTAATAAGTATAGTCATTTTATGTGCTTTCTACTGAACAACGTTCGTTTCATAATAGTAAAAGAGAAATTTGATGAAAACTTGTGTATTCATATTATATAATTCATTCACTTAACACACAGTAAAGTTCCGAAAACGGAACATAGGAACTCTCTAGTGGAGGTTTCAATATCTGAAGGTATTTAATTACGTACACTTATTTGCCGATAGGGAGTAGAGGTACAAGTGGCAGGTGGCAACACAGATATATCTACTGTAAATCAATAAAACATCCCTTACGTTAGCTAATCCGATAAAATTTTCAAATTGAAAGGGAATAGCCACATTTTTGCATACACAACAAACAGATTCGTTGCTATTGCAAGCCCGTCTCATGTGTAATAAGTTCATGTCAGAATTTGTTAGATTGTCTAGAAAATAACAAAAAATATTATATTATGAATAATGAATATTACCACTTACTTTTAAAAACTTTACATGTTTTATTTATAAGTTGTTAGGTACAAAGGCCAATAAGAATTAAGCGTGTACTCAGTACTTTCGTAAAAGAGAAGTATGATGATGGTGATGATTGTAGTAGTAGTAATAATAATAATAATAATAATAATAATAATAATAATAATAATAATAATAATCTGAAGACTGATTAGTGGAATATCGGCGGTGTATGCATTGGGGGAAAGGAACTGGCCACCCTACCCCATTACCTCCTGGTCTAGTTGCCTTATGAGTGATGCCTTATTGGTGTTACTTATTAAGTTCAAACCAGTCTTCGGATAGTTGACTAAAGAACAATAATAATAATAATAATAATAATAATAATAATAATAATAATAATAATAATAATCTATACTAATATCTGTAGCCGTAATTTTTCTGGTAGTTTTCGCTTTTCGAAAAATAATTGGTGTTAATATGTATAAATTAATCGTCCTGAGACCGAAAATCGCTTTTTTGAAGTTTTTGTTTGTATGTATGTCTATCTGTCTGTCTGGATGTTTGTTACCTTTTCACGCGATAATGGCTGAACAGATTTAGATGAAAATGGGAATATAAATTGTAACTTAGATTTTAGGCTACATGTCATTCAAAATACTTTATTTAAAAGGGGGGTTATAAGAGGGCCTGAATGAAATAAATCGAAATATCTCGCTTATTATTAATTTTTGTGAAAAATGTTACATAACAAAAGTTTCTTTGCATATGATTTCCGATAAGTTTTATCTTAAGCAACATTTTGATAAGACTGATATTTAAGGATATACAAGACTTTTACATAACAATACAATATATTTTCATCGCCGCCTCAGATTATAGCGTCGTTGTTCCTGCAATAACTACTATGTGCAAAATATAAAATTTTTCAGTAGGAAGAAAAAAACACGTTTCTTCTTTCTATAGCAGTTGTACATAGGAGATCGTGAAATCTTACATTTTCGAAAGAAAAAAAAATATAGTTACATATAGGAGATTTTACTATTTTCTGTATCACTATTAAGTTATTTAAAAGCGCAAAAATCATAAAATCGATAAATATGTCACATAGGAGTTATTGCAGGAACAACGACGATGGCTATAATGAAATAAAAACAAATCACTCAGTCTATTTAAGGCGGCCTTGACGTTTGTCAATATTGTAACTTTTAATACAAAATAAGAATGTAGTTTTATTCTTACAACAATAACTCTTCACTTTCTACAATTCAATTCTACTCCCGTCAACAATGGGATTTACACTCCACACAGTAACACAGTATTCGTTATTGCACTTCACATACGACAATGACAATTTACTTGGATTATTGAGAGCAACAATGAATTGTTAATTTTAACTAATGTCACAAAGCACTATTTACAAATCAGAACTGTCAGTTCTCAGTTCACAGTTCGTTTGCCTTGGCTAGTTCTTCTAGCTCAATCACTCAAATTCACAGTATCTCGAACCACAGACCTTCAGAGACAGTCCACTGAACCTCGAACTCAGGTCCTCCAACTGCGGTCCACTGCTTTCGAACTCAGGACTTCGGACGCTCGCACAGCTGCGGACACACTCAAGTTGGACTCCGGGCTCGAAGCTGGCTTCACTGCTACACAAGACTGGCTGGCTTGCTGTTCACCAATTATACAACACTGCAACTAACTAAAACTGCTCAAGTTCACTCGCGTGTCGTAATTTATAACCACACTACAATGCTAGAAATTTCTGGAAGATTACACTCTCGAATAATCTGGATTTCTCTCCTCTCTTCCGCGGTCGCTCTCTCTCCTCTCCTCTCTCCGCCACAGCACATGCCCCAGGAAGCAGAAGCGCGCAACCTGCCTGAACCACGGACGACCTAGCCCTTCTTCTGCCGGTCGTGAGATCGAATCTCACGTAGCTGTCACATTGCTCCCTCTTTAGGACTGCTCGTTCCGGGCAGTCCCTTGGTAGGCCGCTAGACGGTCCAGATGCACTACCATCATCTTTCCTCGGGGTTGTCGCTGGATGCGGTACACCACGTCGTTGATCCGGGTCACCACGCGGTATGGTCCATTCCAGGCACGCTGCAGCTTCGGTGATTTTCCTTTGGTCCTGGTAGGTCGATACAGCTATACCAGGTCGCCCTCCTGGAATCCTGCAGAGTTGGCTAATCTGTCGTAGCGCACTTTCATCCTGTCGCTGGCCATCTTGAGGTGCTCTCTAGCCAGTTGGTGGATTCCATTCAACTTCACGGTCATTTCTGCCACGTAGTCAGTCGCTGGCTAGTCGGCGCTGGGTGGCGTGCCAAACAGCAGATCACAGGGCAGGCGCAGCTCTCTCCCGATGACCATGTTTGCCGGTGTCATCCCTGTTGTATCGTGGATCGAAGCTCTGTAGGCCAAGAGGAACAGTGGGACTTTGGCATCCCAGTCTCGCTGATGGTTGGACACCACCTTCCGCAGGTGCTCTTCCACGGTTTTGATATAGCGTTCTACCATGCCGTCGGACTGTGGGTGGAGGGGAGTAGTCCTGGTTTTATGCACCCCCAGACGCTCGAGCAATTCTCCCATCAGGTTGGATTCGAAGTTGCGCCCCTGATCGCTATGCAATTCCCGGGGCACCCCGAATCGGCAGATGAAGTTATCAAGCAGCGCGTCGGCCACCGTCGAAGCCTCTTGGTTGGGAATCGCATACACCTCTGGCCATTTGTGAAGTAATCCATGGCGACTAGCAGGTAGCGGTTCCCTCGACCCGTGACCGGGAACGGTCCAGCAACGTCGATGGCGATTCTCTCAAAAGGAGCTCCCACGTTGTACTGCTGCATGGCTCCCCTGCTGCGTGTCCTTGGTCCGCTACAGGCTGCACATGTGTCGCACCTTCGGCACCACTGTTCTGTGTCGGTTCTCTGATGTAGCCAGTAGAGCCTCTGCCTTAACTTGTCCAGCGTCTTGTTGGCTCCCAGTGGCCACCAGTCACTCCAGCATGAGTCTCCTCCAGCACTTCCTTCACCTTGCTCCTGGGCAGGACGAGTTCTATGCGGGTCTTTCCATCGGCCGACTCCAAAATCCTCTTCAGGATACCGACCGTGACAGTGAAAGATTTCCACTGGGCCCAGTAGCTCTTGTAAGTGGTGCTACGGTTGGCGATATCGGCTCATACTGGCCTTTGGCCGGACTCCACATCACGCAGTAGCTGTCCAATGTTTGGGTCATCCAGCTGCTCCCTCCTTATGGCGGCGTTATCCCATCCTGGGCTCGGCTGGGCGGCAATTGCTCGGAGTGCGTGGGCGCCATCTCGCTCTTCTACTTTCAGGCAGTGTTTGCAGCCATCCGGACACGGGCGTCGTGTTAAGGAATCAGCGTTGTAATGTTTCTTCCCTTGGCGGTGTTCGGAAGTGAAGTTGTACTCTTGCAGACGTTGAACCCAACGGGCGGTCTGCCCCTCCAGATTCTTGAAGCCCAATTGCCAGGTGAGTGCAGAACGGTCTTTCCTCAGATGGAATTCTTGGTCATACAAATATTTGTGGAAATGCTTAAGGGCTTCCACAATGGCGAGAAGTTCTCTACGTGTCACACAGTAGTTTCTCTCAGCTTTGGATAGTGTTCGGCTGAAATGGGCAATCACCCTCTCTTGCCGGTCCTGTTCCTGAGAGAGTACTCCGCCGATGCCTACGTTGCTAGCATCCGTGTCGAGCGTGAACTTCCTTCCAGGGATGGGATATCCCAGTACACGAGCAGTGCAGAGCGCCTCTTTTTAGCGACTGGAAGGATGACTCCGTCTCGTCCGTCCATTGGAATTGTCGTTTCTCTTCGGTCAGCTGGGTTAGAGGCTTAGCGATGTTGGCGTACCCAGCTACGAACCTTCTGTAATAAGTGCAGAGGCCGAGAAAGCGGCGCAACTTCTGCTTGTCCCTCGGTCTCGGCCATCCCCTGATGGCTTGTAGCTTCTCCGGGTCCGTGGCCACTCCGTTGTTCCCTACTATGTGCCCCAGGTAGCTGACCTTCTTCTGGAATAGATGACATATCTTCGCGTTCAACTTCAGCCTGGCTTGTTGCAGTCTCTCGAACACTTTCCTCAGGTTCGATAGTTGTTCGCCGAATGTCTTGCCGACCACGATGACGTTATCAAGGTACAGAAAACATGTGTCGTATGTCAGGCCTCTCATTACGGACTTCATTAGTCTCTGAAATGTAGCCGGGGCGTTGCAGAGGCCGAACGGCATAACGGTGAACTGCCATAGTCCCTGGCCTGTAGAAATATTTTCCTAAGAACCTTATTCTCAAAAACCTTCAATCTCTGTTCCTCTCTCAAAGTGAGAGTCCAAGTTTCACAGCCATACAGAACAACCGGTAATATGACTGTTTTATAAATTCTAACTTTAAGATTTTTTGACAGAAGAGTAGATGACAAAAACTTCTCAACCGAATAATAACAGGCATTTCCTATATTTATTCTGCGCTTAATTTCCTCCCGAGTGTCATTTACGTTTGTTACTGTTGCTCCAAGATATTTGAATTTTTCCATCTCTTCGAAGGATAAATCTCCAACTGTTATAGTTCCATTTCGAACAATATTCTGATCACGAGACATAATCATATACTTAGTCTTTTCGGGATTAACTTCCAACGCTATCTGTTTACTAGCTTCAAGTAGAATTTCCGCGTTTTCCCTAATCGTTTGTGGATTTTCTCCTAACATATTCACGTCATCTGCATAGACAAGAAGCCGATGTAACCCGTTCAATTCCAAACCCTCTGTGTTATCCTGAACTTTCCTAATGGCATATTCTAGAGCGAAGTTAAAAAGTAAAGGTGATGGTGCATCTCCCTGCTTTAGCCCGCAGTGAATTGGAAAAGCATCAGATAGGAACTGGCCTATACGGACCCTGCTGTAAGTTTCACTAAGACACATTTTAATTAATCGAACTAGTTTCTTGGACATATCAAATTCAATAAGAATATTATGTGAAACTTCTCTCTTAACCGACTCATACGCCTTTTTGAAATCTATGAATAACTGATTTACTGTACCCTTATACTCCCATTTTTTCTCTAATATCTGTCGAATACAAAAAATCTTAGCAATAGTCGATCTATTACGCCTGAAACCACACTGATGATCCCCAATAATATCTTCTACATATGGAGTTAATCTTCTCAAAAGGATATTCGACAAAATTTTGTACGACGTCAACAAAAGTGATATTCCTCGAAAGTTACTACAGTTAGTCTTGTCCCTCTTCTTAAAAATAGGTACGATTATGGACTCGTTGCATTGTTCTGGTACAATTTCCTTTTCCCAAATTGCAAGTACAAGTTTATAAATTTCGCTAGATAATACGCTTCCACCCTCTTGTATTAATTCTGCTGGAATTTGATCAATACCTGGAGAGTTGTACTTTTTCAGATTTTATGGCGCGTCCTCAGGTTGCGGATAGAGGAGACGGCCTCCAGATATGGATGGTAGCTGCGAATATATTGAATAAGTTGTCGTGGACTGCCGATAAGGGGTGGTCCTCCAGCTTGGGGGTTGGGGAAGGGCTAACAACCCATCACCGTAAAAAAACAGCTTGTTACGAAACCAAACAATAAGCCTCGGATAGTTATAAATGCTCACGCCCCTACAGAAGAGAAATACGACCATATAAAGGATAGCTTATATGAGGAATTGGAACACACTTTTGATCAGTTACCTAGATATCACATGAAAGTTTAATGGGGGGATTTCAACGCTAAAGTAGGACAGGAGGATATTTTTAAACCAACAATTGGAAAAGAGAGCCTACACGTAAGTAGTACCGGTAATGACAATGGAGTTAGGTTAGTCAGCTTTGCCACATCAAAAAATTTTATTGTCAAGAGTACAACATTCCCCCATAAGGATATACATAAATATACTTGGATTTCTCCAGACGGAATGACACACAACCAAATAGATCACATCTTGATAGATATACGAAGACATACTAGTATAGTAGATATTCAAACTTTCAGGGGGGCAGACTGTAATTCTGACCATTATTTGGTAATTGGAGAAATAAGAGAAATACTATCAGTAGCCAAGCGAGTAGAGCAACAAGCTAATATTAGTAGATTCATTATTCTGAAATTGAAGGACGAGGAAACTAAGCAACGTTATCAGGTTGAAATTTCAAATAGGTTTGCTGCTTTAGCAACTTCCGACGAAGCTGAGAAAGACTTAGATGTTAATAGCGTGTGGGACAATATCCGAGATAATATCAAAATTGCAGCTGAGTAGAGCATAGGTTATCATGAAACTAAGAAACAGAAACCATGGTTTGATGAAGATTGTTCCATTGCAGTAGATAGAAGGAAACAGGCAAAATTGAAATTCTTACAGGATCCAATTGAGGAGAGTAGAGATAATTATTTTAATGAAAGACGGGAAGCAAGTCGTACACTTAGGAATAAAAAGAGAGATTACTTGAAGGAAAAACTGAATGAGGTAGAAACAAATAGTAAGAATAAAAACATTCGAGATTTATTCAAGGGTATAAAGGAATTTAAAAATGGATATCAGGCAAGGGTAAACGTGATCAATAATAATAATAATAATAATAATAATAATAATAATAATAATAATAATAATAATGAACCTACAAATAAACTAATATCTACGAGTTCCAAATGTTACAGTATCGTTGGCAGATAATTTTTTTTTTTTTTTTTGCTAATTAAATTACAACAATCTTACGCGATCGATGTAAACAAATATGTAATTGTACACGAATCGATTCATCCTCTTGTCCTATTGGCACCGATATTTTCCTTTCTGACTATATCTTATTGGATTTCGAGGAATGGATACGGTAACGAGGAAATGAATTTCGCTTAAAGTAAAATATACTGCAATTCCTGTGCACATTTAAAGGACAGTTATTGTATTTTATGAAGACAAGGGAGACATTGTTATACAACTAACCTACTCCCCATTTAAACACTCAGAGTGGCGTGTCACCACTTTAGTAACTCCGACATGTCAAGTAGGTTTTATGGTCGGTGCTTACTGCTGTTTTATAGCTCGTTAGCTTATAGGTCTGTTACTGCTACTTCTGTGTGAATGTTATACTATCCTGCGGAGAAGGTAGATGTCTCTGTCAGGACGCACCGGCTGCACGAGAGTGGGGTAGCAAGTCGCGTCTGTTGCTGCGGTCGTCGCATGAGACCACTAGAGGACGTCTCTTTCTCCGTCTTATTCCAGAGAAATGCCATCGTCTCCAGAGGCGGACTGGGAACACTGTGTGTATGAGAATAGGACAATTCTAGCTATAATGTCCCTCAAGTCACTGTTTAGAGCAGACCGAAAAAAGAAACTACAATGTTATACGCGAGAAGACAAATCATTATACATTTGAATGGGCCTATTTATAACTGCATATAAAACGCTACAGCATAATTTGATGAGCTTACAGCTCATTTAGAAATATTTTAAGGTCTGAGACGTATATTTTTTATTTACTGACTATTAAATAATATGTAAAAGAAGCATTCTTATATTATACATAGTGCACATATATGAAAATAACAAATTATTTTACATACGTAACTTAAATTTGGTGTAATATTTCAGAACTCAAGTACGTTAAAAGCAAACTATTATTAAAATATAGATATCAGTAGTACTTATTTTTACAGAAATTGCGGACTTCTGGAAAAAGAGCTAAGGACGAGACTAGTGAAGTGCTTTGTATGGGGTGTGGGATTGTTTGGGGCAAAAACATGAACATTACATGAAGTGAAGAGGAAAATCTAGAAACATTTTAAATGTGGGTATGGAGAAGAATGGAGCATGTGAATTGGATAGACAGAATAAGAAATGAAGTTGTGTTGGAAACTGTGTGAAGGAAGAACGATGCTGAAACTGATCATAAAGAGAAAAAGAAATTGACTGACAGAGAAAACACTGCCACTGAAGGCTGCACTGGAAGGAATGGTGAACTGGAAAAATTTTCGAGGCAGAAGAAACGAGATGATAGATATGTTAAAGATATATGTGGGTCGTATGCGGAGACTGAGAGGAAGGCGGAAAATTGTGAAAATTAGAGAATACTGGCTTTACAACGAAAGATTTCTCTCATTGTACAGCTGTCAAAAAAAAAAAAAAGTGGCCGCACTCGTGAACAGCGAATATTTTCAAAGTCCACTTCGGGTCGCGGCGATGTTACACGATGCATGTGCTTGTACAAGCAGTTCCCGAACTATGAACGTGTTCCATGTCTGCGCCTCGTAGGCCAGCGGTAGAGTGTTTGTTTAATGATTCAAAGGTTGTGGGTTCGGGCCTTCTTGAAGTTTTCATTTTATTTTTTAATCGTTCTTTAGCAATGTAAATGCTATTCAAATTATCATTTATATTCAGTTATCGTTCTTTATGGATATCACGTTATTTATATTTTGTTATCGTTCTTTAGAGATATGAATAAAATTCAAGTCATCATTTGTATACTGTTATCGTTTTATAACGATATGAATAACAATTATTATTATTGTATCTCCAATGGTGGTTAGCCCTATTTTACATATGTATGTTAGGGCTATAGTTTCATACACAAAAAAGATAAGCATAAAGAAAAATAGAAAAGAAAATTAAATTAGCTTACCGCGATGTAAACAAAACATAAACAAACCGTAAATTAGGCATTGCGATTGCAAAATAAATATCAGGTATCAATTTGAAACATACAAAAACATTAACAACACACATACGTAACACTTCTATAACACAAATACGCAGCCTTCCGTACCATACATCATAAATTAATACACAATAGTCATACAAACACAATCAAACTATTAATTACGACATTGCGACGACATCAAGCATCACATAACTGACTCACATACATAACAAATCAAGCATCCGTTACAACACATACACTTCAACATAATAACCACACTTTTAAAAGTTACAAATTTGGCTCCAAGAAGAATAAATAGGACACTGTTACTAATTACTATTCTTCTACAATTTCTTAAATATATCTGTAATAAATCTGTGAAATTCCGATATGAATAATATTCACGTTTTTTATATTGTTATCGTCCTTTAGCGATATAGATAATATTCAAGTTATCATTTATATTCTGTTTTCCTTCATTAGCATTATAAAATAATATTCAAGTTATTTATATTGTTATTGTTCTTTCGCAATATAAATAATCTGTATTTTATGTAAGTAATTATTATAACACAAATAACCATCTTTCTTTGTAAAATAGGTTATTTTATTTAGATAATTAAATAAGTATTATATAATATCTTATATTAATTAAACAAACCGATATTTATCATTTATATTCTGTTATCGTTCTTTAGTGATACTGTATAAATAATATTCAAGTTATTTATATTGTAATCGTTCTTTAGCGATATAAATAACATAAATTTAATATTAGGTTTGGAAAAATCCAGTTGCATAATACTGGTATTAGTTTTTCTTTTTGTATTGTTACATTATACTATCTTGAACCACAATAAAATGAAAAGGAGTAACGAGGAATTGAACCTGAGACGTTGACATCTAAATTTCGACGTTCGTCCGCTGAGCTACGAGGGCAAAAGTGTGGAAACATTTTCGGAAAAATTGGCCCAATCACACTCTAAGATTTTCTGATGATTCGTAGAAGCTAGTCCAGGATGCGGGGGGCAACGTCTAATTGAGATTTCCCTGTCTCTGATCGGGTCAGACATCCTGATAGAATTAATATTTAACCCTTGCCGTGACTTTCGGTGAAGTCCGGAGGGCCCAATTAGTCAAATCCACTCTCCTCATCTCCATGCTTGGGTCCCCTGGAATTTAATAAGATGCGAAAGAGATAGTGGTGTGCGGAGAGCAACGGGATGTTACCGCATTTAGGCCTATCCTTTCCAAGAAAAGCTGCAAACATGAACAAAGGAAGCTTTTAATAGAAGAAGAAGGATATTCTGCGGACCTCTGGAAAAAGAACTAAGGAAGAGACTAGTGAATTGCTTTGTGTGGAGTGTGGCATTATATGGGGAAGGAACATGGACATTACGACGAAATGAAGAGAAACGAATTGAAGCATTTGAAATGTGGATGTGGTGAAGAACGGTGCGTGTGAAGTGGACAGACAGAATAAGAAATAAAATTGTGTTTGAAAAAGTGAGTGAAGAAAGAATGATGCTGAAACTGATTAGAAAGAGAAAAAGGAATTGGTTGGGTCTCTGGTTGAAAAGAATAATAGAAGACATTAGGATATGTGGATCATATGCGGAGACTAAGAGGAAGGCAGAAAATAGGAAAGATTGGAGATTGCTGGGTTTGCAATGAAAGACCTGCCCATGGACAGAACACTTATGTATGTGGGTATGTTCAGAATGCCTGGAATATCGTGTCTAAGAACAGTCGCTATTTGCAAAGACTAGTCGATTCCATGCCCACTCGACTGCAAGATGATCGAGATAAGAGGAAGATAGACTAAATATTGAATTGTGGCTTTTTGTTTTGTTTTTTGAACGTTTAATTGTTTGAATGTTTTAAGGCCGACACCAGTAAATTTGTTTTGTTTATGCCACGAAAGATATTTTTATTGAGAATAAAATCTTTTTTCTTTCCATTTGCAGCCACAATATCATAATGATAAAGTCATGGCATAATATATTAATGAACCTGATGTTATTTACTAAAATAATCGTAAAAGAGAAAGGAGCCATTATGTATAGTTTGTCTCTCTCAAAAACATAACAAAAAAGAACATGAAAAGCACGAGGTTGTAGTAGAATGCAGGACCTCATGAAAAAGAATAAGAGGCCTGAACGCTACCATTACGCTATCGAATCACAGAGAGAATACTTCAATTATAACTGTAGATATCAGGCAACGTGGTCCAACAACATGTAACATCGCCTGTCTCCGAATTATAGCGAAGATACCCGAAGGGAACTTTGTTCCAGGAGAGCGGCCACTTTTTCTTTTGACAGCTGTACATACAGTAAAACTATGAATGAATGAATTTACACAAATTAATTTTAATAACTAATCGAATAAAAATGGTTTCAACGTAATTAATCACTAAAACACTAAACAGTTCACTTTAAACAATATCTACTAATACTGCTACTACTGCTACTACTACTACTACTACTACTACTACTACTACTACTACTACTACTACTACTGTTCTACTGCAACTGCCACTACTATTGCTACTACTGCAACTGTTACTATTACTACTGCCATTACTACTACTGCTACTATCATTGCTATACTTATGCTACTACTGCTACTACTACTACTGTTACTATTACTACTACTACTACTACTATTGCTACTACTATCGTTAATACTATTGCTACTAAACGGCATTTCATACAAGTTGAGAGGATGCGAAGGCATTTATTTCCCCTTCTATTTGCCCTAAGTCCGTCAGTAACAGAGCGGTAGCTGTTACCTCTTATACCTGCACCCCCCAAGTTGTACACACAAGAAAATAAAATATTAAATAAAGTACATAAGTTGATATAAAATACAGTGACACAGGTGTTTGACGGTTATATGTTTCAGTATATTTTAGTGTCGTTCTTACAATATTTTCAACTAATAAATTAATTAAATTAAGGGATGTTAGTTTATATTATGAAGTCGGGGGGGGGGAGTGGCATAGTGTACATTGTCCCGTTGTGTATGCTTAGAGACGCAACTAGCGGTGAAGAAAATATTTATCTTCTGCTCTCAGTAGCTTTTTAATAACGCTTAGTATAGATTTTCGAGTGTGAGTAGAGGGAAAAGTATATCAACCAAACTGAAATGGGTATTATTATTACTGCAACTACTACTATTCCTACTACTGCTGCTACTAATACTATTGCTACTACTACTGCAACTAAGACCACTGCTACTACTGCTATTACTGCATTACTACTGCTACTACTACTATTGCTATTAATATTACTATTACTACTATTGCTACTACTACTAATACTATTGCTGCTGCTATTACTAATGCTATTACTACTATTGCTACTACTATTGTTACCACTACTCCTACTATTACTACTGTTGGTAGGTACTACTATTACTGCCACTACTAATATTGCTACTGCTACTACTATGACTGCTACTATTACAATTGCAACTACTACTACTACTAGTACTATTGTTACTACTACTTTTGCTACTACTATTGTTACTACTATTATTGCTACTGCTACTAGTACTACTACTACTACTACTACTACTACTACTACTACTACTACTACTACTACTACTACTACTACTACTACTACTACTACAACTGGTCACTGAAAATAATCGTACATGATCCATTATAATGCTTTGAAGATAACAAAAATATATTGCTGCAACTTCTTGTGTATCTGTGGTTTGAATGGGCCTATTAAAATAATTGAACTGATTCTTTTTATGCGCTCATGTAAATATCCTCTCAGATAACATAAATAAGTATCATATAATTAAATGCAAATGATATATTTTAGAGTACATTTATGCGGAACGAAAATCAAGCTAGAAATAAAAATGTAGTCTGATATTAATTTTCGTATCTTGCCTGAGGTCCTAGCCTACGTAAAGCTTGTTTTAGTTTTAATGTGTTGCGGGATGCGTAACTAACAGGAAATGACTATGTATCTTTTGTCCTATGTTGTCTTGTGTGAAAAACCGTCGCGGACTGACCACACGTCACAGGAGTTCCACTACATCTATCTATTATATAAGACAGAATTTTCCTGAAAGATGAAAGCACAGCCCTGATGAAGGCAAAACGAATGAAAGTTGGGTTTCTATAATTGATTAAATTTATAGCACTGGACAGCATAGATGTCTTATAATATTATGAAGTTCTACATAGCAGACGAAATAAAATCTTTCGCTAAATCTGTGTTCAGAGAGCTAGGTGTATGTTCAAATAAATGCGACAATTCATGTTAATAATAATTAAGGGTTTAATAACAAATTCTCAAGTTCTCTGTCTTGTGAATGTCATATAATTCAGTTTAATTAACGATTAAGATCAGCTAAAATAATAAATAGACATAAGTTAGGTTCGGTGGACTCTTTTTTTATTGGGTTATTTTACGACGCTGTATCAACATCTAGGTTATTTAGCGTCTGAATGATATGAAGGTGATAATGCCGGTGAAATGAGTCTGGGGTCCAGCACCGAAAGTTACCCAGCATTTGCTCGTATTGGGTTGAGGGAAAACCCCGGAAAAAACCTCAACCAGGTAACTTGCCCCGACCGGGATTCGAACCCGGGCCACCTGGTTTCGCAGCCAGACGCGCTGACCGTCGGTGGACTCTTAGCTGGAGTGTTCGTATGAATGTTTAGATTGCCTGAGAGGGTTCGATATTCGGTCCTTTTCGTACTTTTTAATTTCGAACTTCGGTTCCAGGAGATTCTAGAATATTCTAATTAATAGGCCTACTACTTTAAAAAATGGAAGTACGAAATCCATCGTAACATTAAATGAAACAGAATGTTTCACAACAGTTGCTATAAACGCTCGAATTCAACCTATGGTAAACTATTCACGTTTGGAATCTTGATAGCAAAAGTGAAAGATAGCGAGAGAAGAATTGGCAAAAATGAAAGATAGCAATAAAAAATTAAATATAAGATGTTCAAGCAAACAAACTATTGACATCGTCCAACTCAATACGGATTGTTATTGATCTTGTATGTCATAGACCATATGATCTGTTATAGTCTAAATCCAACTTTCTTTTTGGTCTATCCAGGTTTTGACGTTCTCATGGTAGTGTCACTAGACGTGACATTTGCAAAGTATATTGAAATAAATTAATAAACTGAGTCAAAATTCTGCGCTGGTATTCTTTTTTTTTACATTGGGGAATTTAATTTAAGTGAATTTTATTATGGCAGGCAGTGTAACTATCTCATGCCCCCATGTTGTATTGCTACCTATGCACTTCATTAGAATCAGAGATACGTTGATTATTCATAATGAAACAGAAGAAATAAATGGATTTGAAGGATTGGATTTAGACCTAACTGAGGAAGCAATGTTATAAGAACTATGAAGAGCAAATGACTCGATAAAACATTATCTAAGACTGGAATAAACGTTGGAAAGGAGAAAGAAAATAAGTAATTAACATAACAGAACTTTAACATCAAATTATCATACGAGGACTAATATTCATAACATTCACGTGATAAAGTCAGTAAGCGTATACCTACTAGAGACCTGCAAAACTGCGCACACAACCGATTTAGATTCGACCGGTCGGAGCTCAACCGGCTACGATGAACATCGGGCCCAATAACTCGCTTGTCGAGCGATTACGCCTGATGTATTGCAGAGTAGACAGAACATCAGACGCATTTACATGAAACTAACGTTTTTCGAGTACACAACCGGAGTAACAAGGAAATTTACGTTGTCTTATTGAAAAAAAAAAAAAATTGTTTGCAAGTATTCTTACAGTTCATTCGATACTATAACACATATATTTTCTTTATTATTCTGAACTTGCAGTAACTTTATAAGTATCGTTTATATTTTAAACTTTTAGAGTTTTACTAATGAAAGTTGCTTATAGATATGTTAAACAATGTTGTAGTTTTTCACAGAACAAGACGTCCACAAGCCATGTATATTTATTTTTCTTACCAATAAACGCTATATAGCTGGCGTTTTTCTATACCAGTGTTAAACAGTATACGTCATAACTTCATCATTTGATTACGTCGTAACTCTTTCTCGTCACATATTGACTGAATGTTGTTCGATTTGTATAACCAATGATCGATATTACATACGTTCATGTAAGATCGCGAATTATTTAGAACACAAATCTCACGCAGAAAGAAATGGTAAGGAGGAAGAAAGTACGATCTCCAAATAACACCAGGTACATTTCATCATACAATAACTCTTTAACATTTTCTCAGTAGGCTATACAAACAGAGTAATAATCTTGAAGGATATTTATTTTGTTTAATTACAAAAATATGTTTGCTTCAAATAGGAATACAAATAATTTGTCTTATTGAACAATTTTTTTAAAATTTCCTGCTCCGAATCTGTCTCATGATCGCTTACTGTAACGTGGCCTTTTTCCCCTCAGATTCATCATCTGCAGAAGATTCTTCATTCTCACTAATACTACTGAACTAATTCAATAAAACAAAATCTGTAGTTTTTAGGCTTAAATTTTCTCTTCTGTTTGCTTCCGACATTTGTGAATGAACGAGATCCCACAATTTACAAGTAGTAGTAGTAGTTTTAGTAGGTTATTTTACGACGCTTTATCAACATCTTAGGTTATTTAGCGTCTGAATGAGATGAAGGTGATAATGAAGGTGAAATGAGTCCGGGATCCAACACCGAAAGTTACCCAGCATTTGCTCATATTGGATTGAGGGAAAACCCCGGAAAAAACCTCAACCAGGTAACTTGCTCCGACCGGGAATAGTAGTAGTAGTAGTAGTAATAATAATAATAATAATAATAATAATAATAATGTTATAGAAATATTCAAAAATAAGTGAAAAACATATTCCAAACTTAGCTGAAGTTATTATTAGAAGATTGCGTGATTCCCAATTTTGAACACGACAATGACAATAAAATTTCAACTCTGGAAATAGAACAAATCCCTTGTAGACAGTTTAGCGGGAAAATACCTGAAGAGGCGTAAGTGCAGAAATGTTTTGAAAGAAAGTTACAGAAGAACTAAAATCATTGTGATACACCTGTACCCCACGCGCCTATTGTTGTAACTTAGAAGTCTGTGTGGTCTGTTTGTGTTCACTAAACAACAAACCTTACTTTACATGTAACAGTGGCAATTTAAAATCTGAAAGTAGCACAGATCTTTTCTAGACAGATATGTGGGAAGGTACCTGAAGCGGCACATGCGCAGAAATATGTAGAAAAAAGGTATCACAGAACGAAAATGTTTGGGATACACCGTACCCCACGCGCTTAACGACTGTTAAGGCTAAATAATACATCGAACAGACAAAATATATTCATTGCTTAGTATGTGGGGCCTTTTATACAGAGGACAAAGATTTTTATATTGAAAATGAAATTTCTGAGATCACTTAAGTTCATGTATTTCTTTGTAAGTTCATGCGTATGTATATATACTTTTTGCTGGTTGAGTAGAAGAGAAGGCCTTACGGCCTTAACTCTGCCAGCTAAAATAAATCATTATTATTATTATTATTATTACTTAAGCACACACTAATAAATAAAACAAACTGCGGAATCGAAAAAAAAAACAATTCTAGCTGTGTTTGATGGTTGTGAAAATAAAAAGGATTTAAGTTTAATAAATTAGAAAAAATTGCCTACAATTACAGAAGAGGGAGAAAAATTAACAGTCTGACTTGTACAGTAGGCCTATAATTGAAAACATAGGACAAATAGAAAAATAAAAACAATTTGTGACACCACAATTTCGAATATGACCCAGAAGCACTGACCGAAGTTGGATAGGACACCTTAAAAGGCGTTGAAATGATCAATTTTACTTTAGATACAGTGCTCCTTAGATTTATTTCATTATTAGTAGAATGAATGAATGAATGAATGAGCCTATTTTGTCCCTTGAAGGGCTAAGGCTTCCTAGAAACTGAGAGCTCGATTAAGAACTCATTTGGTGAACTAGTCCTCAACAGTATAAGTTTTGTTCAAACCTGTAGTAGTTTCCTTTCTTATAATGTACTTTCCTACGATCTTTGAACTATCGCTACAACCATTCCTGCCAATGCAAACACTTGTTTCGGTACTGTCACCTATTCTTCTTGCACACACACTTCTACACTGTCACCTATTCTATCAGCACAGACATTCGTTTAGACACTGTCACACCAGGATTATTTACTCTAAAAAGTTATCGGCACTGATTAGTATGCACTTTGTGTCCGTGTTTTGTTACGACAAGGTGTTTTGTGGACTTCTCCAGTCACGTCTGCTCTTTGCTGCCCTGGACCACTGCACACCTGCGGCGTTCCTGAAGAGATCGGCCCATCTAGTTGCAGGTCTGCCTCGGTTTCTCCTGCCAATGCGAGGATCCCACATGGTAGAGATATGCGTCCATCTGCTTCTCTGGAGTCTCGCCACCTGACCTCCCCATTTACATTTTAAACTAGTAGCACGTTGTGCCACGTCACCTGTGTTGGCACGTTCTCTTACCCTGGTGTAGAGATTTTGTCTTTGATAGATAATCCTATGATTTTCCGTTCCATCTTTATTTCCCAGACTTGGATGTATTTCTTTTGGCTATCAGTCAGGTTCCAGGTTTGATAGCCATACAGTAGAGTCGGGAAAACGCAGGATTCAAGTGCTTCGAATTTTAACTTGCGGTTCAGTTTCTTGTTTATCAGAATGAATTTTAATGCCCAGAATGTTTTCCATGTTAGGGGCACTCTTCTTTTCAGCTCTTCGTTCATGTTGTGTCGAAAGGTTACTATTTGACCCAGGTAGACGTATTAAGATACGTACTGTAGTTCGACTGAATTTACTCTGTTTTGGTATTGGCTGGTCATTTGTCATAACTTTCATCTTGTTCTTATTCATTAAGAGTCCAGCATTATTACTGAGGGTGCTGAGGTCCTGGAGCATTATTTGTAGATCTTTAGGGTTTCTTGCAAATAACACATTGTAAAATTTGTGCCATTTATACTTGATATTTCTCTGAGAGATATTTCTGGCAAATCTTATTTTTAACAAATTTATCTATATTTGGCACAAATGATTACGTGCAAAGTCTTAGAAGATATCCCAAGTGATCGTCGCTTATCCTATTTCGATACTGGCTTTTAATGTAATTCATTTTAGAAGAGGTTTGCTCGCAAATTTATGTAGATCCGAAGATTATCATTACATTTTTTTTTTTTACAAATACACACAACTGTGGAAATCTATCACAGGGCAATGATTTAAATAGTTCCCAGCCTTCCTTGTTAGAATATTTAATTGTAGTAGAATTCTGTAATTCAAGTAGTTCCATTTGGAGATTATGTGGAGCCTCACTGCATATTTAGAACAAATGAGACACTTTACTTTTACTTGATCGTTCTCTTTGACACAAAAATATTGCAATTCCCATAATTCATGAATAAATATCTGGGCGTCTTTGGATAAGCCATTGGAATTTACAACAACTCATAATACCGCCGCTACTGTGAATGAACTAATTTGAATGTCATATTAAGGGACGGACATCTGGCAAGTCCTTTCCCCTCAAGTCAAGGAGGTGGGGATGCTCATGACTCAAATGTCACTAACACGTAAGATTTACGGTTGAACTTGACTGTGATAGAGGAAAACGAGAGTACCTTGAATAAAACCCTCTGTAACATCTGGTTTGTCCTCTACAAATTACAACAGAATCTGGCCAGGGAGCGAACCCGATCCTTCTGAATAGATGATAAACGCTGCTAGCGCTGCTGCACCAGTATTATGAGCTGTCGAATAAATGTACTGTGGTAGTTAGGTACCTCAAAACAATTATCAGCTTTATTAAGAGTACTGCATGAATTAAAACAATAATCAGAGCACGAACTAATAAGTTATGATTGAATTTTAAATTAAATGTATGCTTAACTATGCTGTTACATGAATTTACAAAGCAATATAATTTTAGTAGGGACTATTTCAGTTTAATTCATGTTTGGGCATATAAGAGAACGGCGAACGTGCTGTTACGAATCGTGAGTCTCTAGTCCGCTGCTGCGTCGACTGTGGGAAACCCTTAACCGCAGCCAGCCAGGTCCGAGTGAAAGCCCCTTCCAGAGCCCTGTACCGGAACTACTATGCAATACAGTGAAATGAAAAGACTTAATTGTCTTTTAAAGTCATAGTCGTTACCTCTTACTAATGATACTTTTACTCCATACAGTTACTGACTGCAAGTTGAAGGCCCAAGATTCACAATTGAGTTGTCCATTTCCGATACCTGTTAATTCCTTCCAACAAAATTTTGCAGAAATGAGAAAAAACTGTAATTTGTTTCCAAATTGCTTTTCTGTAATTTCTTTGTTTAGTTTTATATGGTTATTTATTTCCATCTGATCTACATGAAGTACTGAAATCATACTGTAGTAGTTTCTTTTTAATTAAATATTTTAAGTTGGACTGAACGGTGTTAGGTTCTGTAACTGGGATATAACAGATTTTGGAATTATGTTTGAATATTCAAGATGGCACACAACAAGAGAGAATACTTAAGACATTTTAAATAAAAGTGACTTATTTACTGATTTATTATTTAAAAAATGTAAACTAGAATTAGTCTGTTATTGTAATATATTAGCAAGAAAAAAACTGCAGATGGAACATAAAATTTACGAGAACTGTGATTCATGAGTGACACATTAAGTAAGGTAAAGAAGCCTTTTAAGAAGTTACTTTTAATAATACAGGTAATATGATAACGTGGATAAAAGCTAAGAAAATAAATATATTTTTTATGATTCTGTTTTTCTAATGCATAATAATTATTTTCCACTTTTCACTTAAAGGTTTATCATTCTATCATCTTGATTTGGTAGTTCACCTATTTCACTATTATTCTGGCCCTTCAACTCCTATCTATTGTGTTAAATTTTTGTAAAATAGAAGATCCTCGTAACTCTCCCATTCAGGCCCATTGTGTTTATTTTAGAGGGTTGTGAAATCTTTCATTTTTGTCTTTTGTTTAGCTTTACACCCTTTTCAATTTCTGTGGGCTGAGTTTCCATGAATGAATTCCCTCTTCTGCAGATATGTTTTCCTATTCCAACAACAAGGTTGCAGCTTTGCCTACCTTGAACTGTTACTGACTGGGTCCGTAGTGGTCTTCTTCTTGATTATGTTCCTTTTACATCTTTAACTGGAAATTCCAAGCTGAAGAAGGCTTTATTATATCTTTGACAGCCGATTTCCAATCATATATCTGTACATCTGTTCCCAGCTTTTATAATATAGTCCCAAATTGAATAATATAATTTGTTCATAGTCAGTAGGTTTCAAGATAAGGCTTCTTGGTTTAACTTGCTTCTCTATATGACCAAACAATCTATCGGTAGGTATAAATGAATGGCCAACAATAAGGAACAGTACAATAATATTTTTGGCAGTTTTTGGAGATTCTTCGGCTATTCAGGAGCATAGCATACCTAACACAATGTAGTTTTTATTTATTAATTTAGCAGAACTCATGGATTCAAGAAAGTCTGAATGTAACGTTGATTGAAACTGTATATTCTATAATGCACTTTTTTCTATTGTACTTAACAGGATTTGCTCCTGTATACGCTTATGGACATAACGTTTTATGGACCTGTAACAGTCATGGACTTAACGGGTTCTGGAAGTGTAGCCAACATTCAGTCGTAAATATGAATAACAAAAATAACATCTATAATACCTGTAAATGTGACTTAAAAAGTGTAAGACAATGCCAGCTATCAGATGATGTACAAAAATCAAATTTGAATTTTTGTGGATTTAACGGTTTCTTGAAATGGGCGACTCAATTGTATGATTGGCTGAAGCTTACCAAGCCAAAGTCAGTGTTCAGTTCCTGCCGAGTTGAACTGGAATTTTTTGTGAACAAAGATATTATTTTGGGCAGGTTTCTGAGGGATACTTCCAATTTTTCCACTAAAATCTCACAGTATATCTTCTAACTATCATGCTACTGTAAAGTTAATCCAGCATATAAAGTGCACCACGGGTAAAATCTAAGAATTCAAAGAAGTATAAAGTTTTGGCTTGTTATTCCAAGAAGTAGATTCTTATATATTATCAAATTACAAGGTGTTAAGTGTAAGGATAGGAAGGCAGAAAATAGGAAAGATTGGAGAATGCTGGGTTTGCAGTGAAAGACCTGCCCTTGGGCATAACGCTAAATGAATAAAAATAAATATAAAATGAAGTGTAAGCAGATAGTGTAAGAGTGTAGTAAGGTAGACATACAAATAATGAATAGAAGAAAATTAAAATGAAAGAACATCAGAATAATTAATGTGAAGTGGAAGAGCGGGAATTTGGAAGTGTTTTTCAATGTTATGGATTGGGTGTAGTATCATGGGTACTACGAGTGTAACTGTAGGAGTATTATAGTAGTAAATATATGGAAAGAGTAATTAAAGAGGAAATTTAGGAGTGTAGTGAAGAGAAAAATAAATACGTAAATAAATAGAAGATAGAAAGAGGATAGAATAGTATAGAAATAAGAAATGATGTTAGTGTTGTAAAAATAGAGAAAAGGGAAATGTAGACAAATAATTTAGGAAAAAATAGCTAGAAAAGAATGATTGAGAGTAGGTAGATTTGAAAATAGAGAATAAAATAAATAAATAAATAAATAAATAAATAATGTAAATTATTAAGGAAAGAAATATGTAATATTTCATAGCAAAGCGAGAAATGGAAGGGAGACCGTCTGGGTATGAGAGAGAACAGAAAAGGATAGATAGGGAAGGATAAATAGCAATTCAGTTAAAACAGAAAAATAAGAAGTAATCAAGAAATATTTGGCAAATTAATATGTTAATACAAATGGACAGTATGTACTGTATTAAAGGGATGTTGGATCGAAAAGCAGAAATGTGAAGGTACACATAACTATGGATTGTAAAATTGGCTGACAAAAATATCATATATCATATCAAATTACAGAGAATCAATAATAGTAGTAGTATTTAGTCATATTTATTTATTTAACCTGGTAGAGATAAGACCATCAGGTCTTCTTTGCCCCTCTACCAGGGGATTACAACTATAATATGAAGAATAAAATTACAATTAATATTAACTTTACAATTACAATTACAATAAAAATTAAAGTACGACAAGTTTACCTGATTAATGAAAGTTAGAAGTTAAGAGCAAAGAATATTTTTGTATTTACAGAATTACAAAATTCTATAGTGATGAAATTACCGGATATTGAAATATTTTGTAATAGATTAAGAGAACTATTTACAAGAAACCATGTTTTGAACGAGTCTCAATTACTGACCAAATGCCTAGTAAGTTTGCGTTTGAATTCAATTTTATTTCGACAGTCCCTGATGCTAGCAGGTAACGAATTCCAGAGTCTTGGCAGGGCTATTGTGAAAGAGGATAAGTATAAGGAGGTGCGATGGGATGCTATTGTTAGTATTGTTTCATGGCGAGAGCGTGTGTTCAGATTGTGGTGGGAAGAAAGGTAAGTGAAGCGGGACGACAGATACGAAGGAATAGAAGAGTTCAAGATTTCGAAGAGAAGGAGAAGTGAATGTAAATTTCTTTTCTTATCTAGTTTAAGCCAACCTATTGTTTCCAGGGATGGAGTAATATGATCATATTTACGAACGTTGCTTACAAAACATACACACAAATTATGAGCACGTTGAAGTTTCGTTTTGTTGTCGCTGGAAAGGTCAGTCAATAAAATGACAGCATAGTCAAAATATGGAAATACAAGCGTCTGCACAAGGGACTTTTTTAAGCAAGAGGGAAGATGCAAATTTATCCTTTTTAGCACATGGATAATAGAATATACTTTTCTGCAGGATTCTGTGATTTGTATGTCCCAGTTGAGATTATTATCCATGTGAATGTCAAGATTTTTTACCGAAGAACTGAAAGGGATATGCACTGTACTTAATTTAACGGGGGAAATGTCGAGGTGCTTTACAGCGTCGGTTTGCCGTTTGTGTCCTAATATAATTGCTTGTGTCTTTCCAGGATTGATATTAAGATGGAATTCCTTTGTCTATGTCACAATAGAGTCAATGTCTTCGTTCAGTTTGTCTATAGCGTCGTTTACTCGGTCTAAGCGGGAAGATATGTAGCATTGAAGGTCGTCAGCATACAAGTGATAGTTACTTGTACAATGCCCTACAAGAGATGTAATATCATTGACATATATTGTGAACAGCAATGGTCCGAGTACCGACCCCTGTGGTATACCTGATGTTATGCTAAGCCAGGAAGAGCTTCGATTCCCGGATACAACACATTGTTTTCTTTCCCGTAAGTAGGATTCGAACCAACTCACAGCATTCTCTGACAAATACAGATTTCTCAATTTATGGGTGAGCAGGTCGTCCCGGAGAGGAAAGTTTGTCTCGTGGCAATGTTCTCGTATCTCTGACACTTCCTAGTACTGTGTGCCACACTAAAAGTTTTTGCAAACTGATATGTATATCAACAAATTATTTCTGCTTTCGGCTTTATTACTTCTCAGAATTTGCCCCATGAATCTTATGCACTTGTCTCTTCGATGAACATAGTCATCAAAGCACTGCACCCACTTTTCTAGAGACGCTTCAGTCAAGAGCTCGTTGAAAGCCTCAGTCGCAACTTCAGTGGTGTTCAAGGACAATCCTCACATATTCTCCTTGATTGTTAAGAAGAAGAAGAAGTTCCATGGTGTAGATCAGGACTGTAAGGTAGTTTAATCATTAATTTCACATATGAAGTGACCAAAATGTCCTCTGTTTGTTCCGTAGTGTGAGACGATGGAGTGTCATGGTGGAGAATGATATTGATTCGACACCGTTCTGTACACCTTTTTTTCCATACTATCAGTAAAGAAATGCTATTATTTACTCGGTATTAACCATACGGCGACTTTTCATTAGGACAGAGATGACAGGACCAGAAAGATGAAAGAAAGAGGCAACCATTTTCTTACGGTGCTTTGGAAAATTTTGATTTTTGTTTACTTATCTTCATCTGGGAAGATCCATTGTGCCAAATGTTGTTTATTATCGGGCTCATAACAGTAAATCCATGTTTCGTTACCTGTTATGATGTCAAAAACAGAATTTTATCGGCCTCTGTTGAATTTTTAAGCACTTCTCCGCACTTATCAACACGTATTTATTTCTCAGCTTCTGTCAGATTATGTGGAATTCATCGAACACTCAAGTTCTTCACAACAAGACAATTTTGAAAGATATTTTGTATTGTACCTACCCTCAAAGTTTACCGAATCTCGTCGTAGGTGGTTCGATGATCTTCTTCTATCATTTAACGCACAGTATCGATATTTCTGTCACTGGTCTCTGAAGCAGGTCGATCCTCGATGAAAAAAATAACACACAGTCCTTGCTGATGGTACTTCTTCTCTAAAAGCATCTTGAAGTCGTTGGATGCATTCTTTTGGCATCATTGATGATTTAATACATACAAATGTTATAGCCCGTAAGTCTTGTGGACTTAAATCCAATAGTTTGATAGACTGTTGATATAAAATACCTAGCAGCAAAATATGAAATATATTTCCTTTCGATTTGTAAACAGCACTTGCCTTGAAAATTGAATTGCATTTATTATCGAACCAAAGAAAATCTAGTTTATTACTAAACATATCTGTTAGCACAAACTTTCGTTGTGACCTCGTACTTAACTGACATGAATATTCGTAAGTACTCAATGCAGAAGATTAAATCTGAACATGATGTGACGTTACTAAAATAATACTGTGAACTGACGTTTCTAGTTTTGTATTGTGAAACTTCGTCTCATTCCGCATATATTCCTGTAGATTTTTCCTGATGCGAGTAATAAAAACCTGGACCATATTCGATTCCCAGGAGATTTATCTGCCTTCCATAGTTTTCTCTAACCTGTAATAATTGAGGCGCTCAGCGCACAAATGGCCCTACTCACAAAATTTGCTTATTGAGTTTATCGCTTTGAAGAGCTCCTCATATTCTTCTTTTCAAAGTGTCAATCGGCCTAATCATAATTTCCAGTTTTCCCATGACATTTGAGCACAATTTTCGTTTGTGTATCGCAGTTTACTCATGTTACAAAGAGGTAAAGTGGAAATATAATTTTGTGGATTAGGCCATTTGTGCGCTGAGCAACTTAATTGTCTTTGGTGTCTGATAAGGTGATTTTGTGCTAAATTGACTAACGTTTTTCGATGTCTAATATTCTTGTCTGTGATGTAGCCGAGGCTGCAGTCGGGCGTGGGTTAGAATTCCCTTAAACTAGTTACATAATTATTGGGTTTTATTTGAAGTTTACATAACTTTAAAGCGAATGTCACATAATCTCAAGACGAATTCTTATTCTCTCCTCGCCAAAATACAATTTCGCTACCAGAAATACCATCAGGACTAGACAACTTAGTTATTGGTACTTACTTACAAATGGCTTTTAAGAAACCCGCAGGTTCATTGCCGCCCTCACATAAGCCCACCATCGGTCCCTATCCTGTGCAAGGTTAATCCACTCTCTATCATCATATCCCACCTTCTTCAAATCCATTTTAATATTATCCTCCCATCTACGTCTCGGTCTCCTCAAAGGTCTCCCAACTAACACTCTATATGCATTTCTGGATTCGCCCATACGTGCTACATGCCCTGCCCATCTCAAACGTCTGGATTTAATGTTCCCAATTATGTCAGGTGAAGAAAACAATGCGTGCAGTTCTGTGTTGTGTAACTTTCTCCATTCTCCTGTAACTTCATCCCTCTAAGCCCCAAATATTTTCCTAAGAACCTTATTCTCAAATACCCTTAATCTCTGTTTCTCTCTCAAAGTGAGAATCCAAGTTTCACAACCATACAAATCAACCGGTAATGTAACTGTTTTATAAATTTTAACTTTCAGATTTTTTGACAGCAGACTAGATGGCAAAAGCTTCTCAACCGAATAATACCAGGCATTTCCCATATTTATTCTGCGTTTAATTTCTCCCGAGTGTCATTTATGTTTGTTACTGTTGCTCCAAGATATTTGAATTTTTCCACCTCTTCGAAGGATAAATCTCCAATTTTTATATTTCTATTTCGTACAATATTCTGGTCATTGGTACACTGTCGTTAAACAACTGACTAAAAGGGATTATGATACTTCTCTGTATTTACAATAGTTAGGGAAGAACAACCCAAAACTCTAACCTATTATTAGAAACACTTATATTCGTATACACGTAACTGCCAAAGTATCCGCTGTCAACAGACGCAATCTAGAACTAAACAGAATTCTCGCTCTAAAATGCAGTCGCAAGTTGACAGTAGAGTGAGCTCCAACACACTTCTGTCATCGGATGCAAATTGAATTCGAGGCCGGTCAAAGTCATTCCTTCTGCTGAATCGATTTCATATATATGCACAGTGTAGCCATGAGAACTGATTTACCATGAAACTTCCCATTTTGGTGTTATTTTACACTTTCAGAGTTTCAATATTCTTCTAGACTTTCAACTGATAGGGTGAAAGTACTTTTATTTCGACTATCCAATCTTTGCATTGATTGATGCACTGTAACCTGGGGTGTCCTAGGGTCATTGTACAGGGTACAGAAAAACAATTAGATCATTCGCAATATGAAAACAAATATTTCAATAATTCTAATAATTGCAAAGTATGTAGTACATAAAAGCGAACTACAGTGCCAGTTAAAAGTAAAGGACCGACACACCTTCCGTCTCTCGGTACTACAGTCTGACAATATTGCCAGCTCTCGCGGATAACAAACGTTTCGTTTTACAGCACTACAGTCTGGCAAGTAATCATTCTCGTAGATGGTGAATTATTTATTTGAGAAAATAAAGAGTATCTTACCTGAATATTAGATCACTTTTTTAATTATCCTCCGTTACGTTCTATGCACATGTTGTACGATGTATGAAGTCCTGGAAGACTCGCTGGAGCTTATCCTCACCAGTATTGCGTATTATCTGTGTTATTTCAATCTTAAGAGTCCCCTGAGTAAGTGGTTGTTTCATATATGTGTTATAAATTCCACAAATATGAGTTATAATAGAAGTAGCTGTACTTCTTGGGCATCTGGTCAGGATGGCGTAATCTTCATTTCCGACTGAGAATTAAAGTTATTTTTCTGCTTTACAGTCAGAAATGCAAGTACATGAGCTACTTCGGAGTACTAACAATTAATTAGGAATTTTAGGAGACCATCTCTCTGTTTTCGGTCGAATCTCGCTTAGCCTATGTACGGAAACATGTACCATATTTTTTTAACTTTATCTAATAATGTTTTGATAATGCTTTAAGTAAAAGTAGTTAGCCTAAAGCTTTTAAAATATCTTTATGTGTAATGTATCTGAAATAAAAAAAAAAACAAATTTTGTAATTAAAGTATTCGTTAGTTCAGCCCAAATTTATTGAAAAATTCCACAATAACATTGTTTCTTATAATCATTGAAAGTTTTACTAGTTTGTAAAATCTTTAAACCGTTCCCATTTCAACATTATTGAAGTGTTGTTTTAGAATTCCACAAGTATCTAGTTAAAATACGTTATACCAATAAATTTTTAAGTATACTGTGCATTGTTAAATTCCTTCCGCAAAAAATAAATAAATAACTTACAAGTTGAAATAAGAATACACCTATTTAAAAAAATTTGTCTCAACTGCTGAAAAAAACACAGCTTTAATTATGGACTAAAAATTAATAATGGCGTGATTTTGAAGTCCCGGTATCCACATTAATAAAATAGCACATTGGAAACCAATAAATCATATTAAAACATTTTAACATATAAATGTTATGTATCAGAGGGAGAAAAATTGTTTGTATACACATGAATTTTGAATTTAGCGAAGGGGGGCACTTTGGCCCAGCACTGCGACCTTCTTCAGATCTATTGCGCTAGCCCTCTTGTGACGCATTCCCAAACCCACACCGGCCGACCATACTAAGGTTCTCTGGTCAAGGTTTCGAGCAAGCAACCCCACTCATCCCTCGACCAACCCCCTCCATGCGTCGCCGGCCGGCGTTCGGGAAACGCCACGGAATGATAACGAAATGGAGAAATGGTGACGGAATGATGTAAATGCCTAATTTGGGGAAAAACGAGAGAACCCCGGAAAAAAACCCAACGGCGATCTTATTCGCCACAAGTGTTACTATGGATTTTCTAACGAAAAAATACCAGACCTCACCGAGAATCGAACCCGGGCCGTTTGACAGTTTGAAGGTCTGACCATTCAGCCACCGCAGAGTTTAAACATCTGATTCATGTAACGTGTAGCTAATCGGCGATGTATGCAATGTAGTGAAAAGGAACTGACTATCATAACCTATTATATCTTGGCTTGGGTGCCTCTTAAGTGGTGCCTTTTTGGTATGACGTGTGAGGTTCAGACATGTCTTCTTCGTACAGTTGACTAAAACACTACAACAATGATAACAACAACAACAACATACAGAGTGTTTAAAAAATACGGGGCATAATGTCAGGTATGTATTTCCCACATGTATACAATCAAAATAGTTCATTAAAACATGTGTCCGGAAATGCTTTATTTCCGAGTTATGGCCTTCACAACATTGAAATTCACCGGAACCATACCTCATGTTTTAGAAGACACTCCACTGATCAATCGTCAACACATTCACTTCTTGCATGATGGCGCTCCTGCACACTTCAGTCGTACGGCTCGCCGGTACTTGGATCGAAGGTTTCCTGATCGATGGATAGGTAGAGGTGGCCCAATTGCTTGGCCTCCACGCTCACCTGATCTGAACCATCTCGATTTCTACTTGTGGGGCCATTCAAAATCATTGGTTTATTCGTCTCCGGTGCCTGATTTGGAATCCCTTCCGAATCTAATTGTGGCATGTTCTGAGGACATACGCAATACTACTGGAGTTTGGGATCGTGTTCGCAGGTCAATGAGACATCGATGGGAGGTCTGTATTCAAGCAGGATTTGGACATTTTGAACATCTTCTGTAATGACAACGACCTGCGGAAAGAAAAACGTTCCGGTGAATTTCAATGTTGTGAAGGCCATAACTCGGAAATGAAGCATTTCCGGACACATGTTGTAATGAACTATTTCGATTGTCTACATGACGTGGGAAATACATACCTGAAATTAAGCCCCGTATTTTTAAACACCCTGTATAGGCCTACATCCAAATTATAAATGGGAGATATTTAGAATACTTCATTTAAATTAGTAAAAATAATATATTTTATTTAAAATACTGTATATTTTGAATAAGTTCTTGTGAATTTGTGATAACATTACTTCATTTGATTCTCAGTTTACTCTATTTTATTACCAAACTAACCTACAAAACTTTCATTCTGATATTTTACTAACATAAAATTTTTATTAAATACAATAGTTGAGTTACTATCATTTTAAGTATAATATTCTATTCGTTTTCTTCATAATGATTTAATTTAGCTACTTTATGCTAGCTGTCCCCCCGAACACGATTTTTACTCAAAATGGGTGTTAGATTTATATTGTTTTCTAAATGTTTTATGTAAATGCTGTTTCCTTTACAGTAATGTTATTATTTTCAGACAAGTCTGTCTCTATGAGCGTGTATTCTTATATTCTAATAATAAGAGTATTATTATTACCAATATTGCTATTATTATTATTATTATTATTATTATTATTATTATTATTATTATTATTATTATTATTTATTATAACAATTGTACGTTTTTTAATAATATGGGACGGTATAAATGTTCATAGGCCTAAGAAAAATATCACGTTTCAACATACGAAAGACCATAATAATTGTATTCTGATCAACATTTCTATCCAACTGACATTATATGTGTATGAGGGGAGGAGACTACTTTGTCAGCTGCTTTGTAAACACTGTATTACTCTGTGTGTACTTAACTTTAGAGTAAATGTGGCTCAACTTCGAAGTCTACTAATGATGGAGATTTGTTGGGATGCCACAGGGGAAGCGGAGCTCCTGGAGAAAACCCTTGTGTTGCTTGGACCACGAATTTGTCCATACAAGTTATAAATCAGGGATAAGCCGGGGATCAAACCTGGGCCCACAGGATTATAAGTCTAGCGCTCAAGCCACTGGACTGTTGGGAAGATGTTATTAGTGCGATTATTGCTCTTTTCTTAATTTTATAATTTGTAGACGTAATTATTCCTAATTTTTTTCGACCGTGACCCGTTGACAATCTAACCGTTATCAAATGCAAATACTTGTTTCCCATACCGGTAGTTGTCATTTTTGCGCTGGCATCAATATGCAAATACTTGTTCCTCATATTGTAGTCGCTGTGTGAACGTATTTATGTGTATGCATGTGTGTGTGAATCAACATTTACGCCCATTAATCCGTTGAAATGTAACTGCGCATTCAACTGATGCTTTTAATGCCCGCGTGATATTTGATGTGGTCCACAACGTTCATAGTTGAGATAAGTTTGCGGATGAAGTGTCACGTTTTCCACTACTGGCGCATAATATGGTCAAGTTTTACAGAGTATCATAATTAGAAACAGATAGAGTGTGGTGTCCATATGATGCGTATGCTGTACAAAACTCGCAATTTCATTTCTAGCTAATTTTGTATTAAAACATTGAACCGTAAAAGATACCTACTTTATATGGCCTTTGAGTTGTAAATATGTATTATACCATGCAGCATAAATAACGCACATTGTATAATGAAGGGACCATTCCATGTTAACACTCATAATAGAATTTCATTCTTTAACATATGTTTGTCAATGTAGTGATATCTTTATCGTTTTTATTTCACAGATGGATTTTATTATATATGTATGTTTATCTATGTATTTATTCACACTCCAAATAGGTAAATACCCGGTGGCAGTAGTAATAATGATAATTAATACTAAATTACAATTAATAATAATTATAATTATAATAATAACAATAGTATAATAACATTAACAAGGAGCATCCTAAATTAAACGAAGCACGATCACTTAAAGTAACATTTAAAGTAAATCTGATTTGTATCTTAACTCTATGTTCGAACTTAAGCCCACGAGTATTTTTTATTGGGTTATTTCACGACGCTGTATCAACATCTAGGTTATTTAGCGTCTGAATGATATGAAGGTGATAATGCCGATGAAATGAGTCCGGGGTCCAGCACCGAAAGTTACCCAGCATTTGCTCTTATTGGGTTGAGGGAAAACCCCGGAAAAAACCTCAACCAGGTAACTTGCCCCGACCGGGATTCGATGCCGGGCCACCTGGTTTCGCGGCCAGACACGCTGACCGTTACTCCACAGGTGCCCACGAGTATATATTATATGTTCATACATGCACAAGTACCTTTCAGCAATACATTCATTTCGCTCTCAACTCACTCACTGCACTGGAACTATCACATATTTTACTTACACTATCCTGATTTCACTAACACTTCAAAAACATTTCACTGTTCAAATAACTTGCACTACCATTATAAACTATAAAACTTCACTGACACAAACACACTTCACTGACACAACTCACTTCTTCACTGATACAACGCTTCAACTAACAAAACACCAATTACACTCTCATTATTCCGTAGAATCGTACTTACTACATTAACCTCAAAATCGCTAGCCTAGACCCTATTGAAAGCTATTTTATCATGTTCGGTATAACTCACACCCTTTCACTGTAAATCAATCACTTTTCTCTGCCACTATAGCGCTCAGAATTTGCTTTGAAGCTCACTGCACTTTCACTACAACACATTGCATACCCAATATAAATCACTGGAGATTCATTATGTTTCTCTGCTTGCTCACTATACTTGTAAAACAACAAAATAGTGTGCATAGTAGGCTATACTACTGTCTATTAGTGAAGTCCTTAAGTTTATACAGAGTGTTTCCGAGGTGGTGTTACAAACTTTCAGGGATGATGGCGAAGGGCACATGTATCCATTTGAGATAAGGAACCCTGGTCAGGAAATGATCAAGTCGAAAGTTACAAGCAAAAATAGTTGTGTGGAAATGAAATAATTTTATTCCTCTGTACTCCTTTTTTATGTGTATTTATCTGTACATCTTACACATACTGTATTCGCCTGACGTTGTTTACGTTGTCTACTTACAGTATTCCATTCAGTGTGCTATCTGAGAGATGGGGACAGGAAACTACACTAAAGCAATGCAGATAGCGTAATGTGTAACGGACATGGTCGGTCCTGATATGCATGTGTACAAGTTGCAGTGTCCAGTCGATAAGTCCTAGTGAAATGGAGTACACGAGAGCGGAATGAGCAGACCTGATTTTCGAATACGGATGAGCCAATGGGAACAGTAGACAAGCTCACAGATTGTATCGGGACAAGTACCTACGTAGGAGACACTCGGCCCATACCATCTTTCGACGACTGTTCCAAAGGTTAAGGGAAGGAGGGAATGTGGTGCCAAATTACAATTCCATTTCCACACAACTATTTTTGCTTATAACTTTCCACTCAATCATTTCCGGACCATGGTTCCTTATCTGAAATTGATACATGTGCTCTTCGCCATCATCCCTAAAAGTTTGTAACACCACCTCGGAAACATCCTGTATATCATGTGCTTCCAGGAAAAGTTGGTAACTTCAGAGGAAATCAGTGAGACTTACCACCACTACCGACGTTCAAGAATTGAACAGTTTGGTTCCTTCCGAACTTTACACTTGTGAAGAATGTAATAAGCTATACACTCACAGTTATAGGATTCACGTGACTCAAGAACACCTTTCAAGAAACGTAGAACATACAAGACAAGAAAAGATACTTAGTACCGTATTTACAGAAATTAAGTAAATTTCAATTTTTGACGAGAATTGAAACCTTTTCTCCAAGATTTGTATTTAGAAACGCGAGGCTTGAAACGAAGAGAACCGTTAGCTTATATAATTTTTAAATATTCAGAGCTTTATTTGGCTTCTCTTGGCTTTTCCAGGTCAGGACGTGAAATGGTTCCATGCACTTAAACTTATACTGGTCCATTGTGAGGCCGCCCTATAAGTTATACGTGAAAAATTGTTCAAGTAGACAGACGGACTGGTTGGCATTCGTAAATCCAATGCTGACAGGTGGGAAATTCTGCCTCAGTCTAAAGAGTGCCTGGTCTCATTCCCAGACGAGTACTTGATAAGTCCCAGTACCTGTAGACCTAGAATATTCCAATATCGGCATTTCAGAGCTTTATTTATTATTGTGTTTTTTAACATCTTATGAGACCACAAAAATCCTTGTTATATATTAGCCTATATAAAATAATGTTGTGGGACACCTGATATTAAAATATGAACAAGAAGTGTATTTTTCATTTGTGCAAAATTTTGTGGAAATTCGAGTATTGGAAGTGACAAATTTCAAAACAATTCAATATTTATCCATATAGTGCAAAAATGACTACAGAACACACTGCCAGGAAGGCAGTTAGGCTATAATTCGTAATGAAACTATATTAATTTTAGCCTACAAAAGATTATCAGAAACTGGTGGTAACTAAACTCCTTTATTTATTTTAATACGTGTGTTCAACATACTAAGACTATCACACGCAGATAATGATATTACAACGTTATAATTGTCTTGTTTGGAGTCGTTCTATGAATTAGTAATAAGTATAATGCAGACACTTTCAAAAATAGCCAATATCCTCTGTAGAATGACCTTGTTTCAAGGAGCTCATAAGTTGAGAGGCACTGAGACACTTATAATATTTAATAGGCTCTGACACTTTTCCCTGTGGGGTCAGGCACTCTTTGCACCCGTTCATTCTGATTCAATTTATTATGTTGCACCAATTAGCTTTGTGACGTCTGAGTTAAGTAGATAAATTAGATATTATAAATAATAATAAATGTTTCTTCATTAAATCGATTAGATTATCTATCTTCTATAAATTGATGCGGTACAGGAAATAAAGTTATTATGTGAATTTATACTTTGGCTTCTTGGGGCTTAACATTTCCTTTTTCAGTAATTATAAGGATACAAATACGAAAACAAGCAAACATCAATTGAAGCAAACGCATAGTATTAGTAGGCCTAACATAATCTGAAAGTAACACTATTTGATCAACAGTAATCTCTCTAGAGGTTTTGACTTAACTAGAGAACATCAGAACTGGAGTAGGATTTAATTGACTATTCCATGATTAGAAGAAAGTATATAAAAATTAGAAGAAATAAAGTACAATAAAATATTAATTGACTTACTAAAATTCTATTTCACTAATATTAGCTTCACCAAATCGTTTGAACGGAACCGCCGTTTTCAGTTAACTATCTATGCGGTAAACAAATTATGATCGCAAAGCATGTTTTATAATAGCGTAAACAATTTACAGTTTGAAATGACAAACACAGAAACAAATGGTAGGAAGATGATAAAAACAGAAGAAAGTATATAAAGATTAGGATAAACAAAGTAGTCTAATACAATAAAATAGCTATTAATTGACTTACTAAATTTCTGTTTTACTAATGTTAGCTTCAACAAAACGTTTGAACGGAGCCGTCATTTTCAGTTTACTATCTATGCGAGAAACAAATGACGATCGCAAAGGATGTTTTGAATGAATTAATGAATGAATGAAGCCAATGTCTTCCATGAGGGGCAGAGGCCTCCTGAGAGGAGTGGCCCTGGAAGCTTACTCGTCGGGTTACGGACACTTGATAATAATAATAATAATAATAATAATAATAATAATAATGGTTTATTTTAACTGGCAGAGTTAAGGCCATTCGGCCTTCTCTTCCACTCAACCAGTATGATAAAAAATTACTACAGTGCTATGAATATAACATAATTAATACAATAGGGTACAATACAATACAATTCAAAGCAATACAATACTACAAATACAAGACAATATAATGCATAATTAATATAATACAATGACAATTCTTTTCGTCTTCACAACACCAATAAAATAATTATGTAATAATAATAATAATAATAATAATAATAATAGTAATGATAGTCATATCTAAATTAAATTAAATTATTAAACTCGATCACAAGTATAATTTCAATTTTACTGCGCCCGCAAGAAATCGTTTAGCATTTTCTTGAAAGTGGTTATTGTCTGGCAGCCCCTAATCTTCTGAGGTAGAGAATTCCATTCACGGGGAACTGAGACAGTAAAAGAGGATGAATAGTGGGATGTTCTATGGGCAGGAATTGCTAGGATTTGGCTCTCCTGTGACCTGGTGTTTAGATTGTGCCTGGAGGATAAGTAGTTAAACCGGGAACGAAGATAATTTGGAGTAGAAGTGTGGAGAACTCGAAACAGAAGAGAGAGCGAATGAAGTGTTCTACGGTTACTAAGTTGCAGCCAGGATAAAGATTTGAACGAGGGTGTAATGTGGTCAAATTTGTGAGCATTACTGATGAATGTGACACACATATTGTGCACACGCTGCAGCTTGTTCGAAAGGTCAGTTGTCAAGTCTGTAAATATTACGTCGCAATAGTCAAACAGTGGTAGTACGAGGGTTTGCACTAAAGCCTGTTTTAATTCTGGCGGGAGGAAGTTTCTGAATGGGTTAAGAGAATGCGTGGTATAGCACACTCTCTTGGATATTTCCTTTATTTGGCATTCCCAATTTAAATTTTCGTCCAAGAAAATGCCGAGATTTCTGACGACGGAATGGTACGGAATAGTGGCATTATTTACTGTAATAATTGGGATATGTCTGTCGTTCATTGTGTTCACTAGTCTCTTATGTCCAATTATTATAGCTTGTGACTTACTAGCATTTAACCTAAGTCTGAACTTTTTCGCCCATGAAGAAACTTGATCCAAGTCATGATTAATTTTGCCAATAGTTGCGTCAATTTCGTCTGGTCGTGAGTGTATATAGAGTTGTAAGTCGTCTGCGTAAATGTGATACTTGCAGTAATGTAAGTTTGTAGCCACGTCATTAATATAAATGGAGAAAAGCAGTGGTCCAAGCACGGTGCCTTGAGGTACTCCTACTTTCGTGTATCGCCAAGGGGAAAACCGATTTTGTACTGAGACACATTGTTGACGATCACGAAGATAAGAGTCCATCCAATTAATGCAGTTGTCCGACAAGTATAACGTTGCAAATCAAGATTTCAGGTATAACTCCCTGTAAAGTTGATTTGAATAATTTCGAGGGAAAAATTGTTCCGGAGCCGGGTATCGAACCCGGGACCTTTGGTTTAACGTACCAACGCTCTACCACTGAGCTACCCGGGAACTCTAACCGACACCGATCCAATTTTTTTTTTACAGGGAGTTATACCTGAAATCTTGATTTGCATAATACACGTCACTGTTCGTTAGCAGAAAACCACAATTTAAGTCACACAGAGTTAGTGTGCACTGGAAGTTGGTTGCTTGACGGTTGTCAGCCCACTTTGAGGTCTGTGGATAGAGAGGGAACAATTGGATCGGTGTCGGTTAGAGTTCCCGGGTAGCTCAGTGGTAGAGCGTTGGTACGTTAAACCAAAGGTCCCGGGTTCGATACCCGGCTCCGGAACAATTTTTACCTCGAAATTATTCAAATCAACTTTACAGGGAGTTATACCTGAAATCTTGATTTGCATAATACACGTCACTGTTCGTTAACAAAAAACCACAATTTAAGTCACACAGAGTTAGTGTGCACTGGAAGTTGGTTGCTTGACGGTTGTCAGCCCACTTTGAGGTCTGTGGATATAGAGGGAAAAATTGGATCGGTGTCGGTTAGAGTTCCCGGGTAGCTCAGTGGTAGAGCGTTGGTACGTTAAACCAAAGGTCCCGGGTTCGATACCCGGCTCCGGAACAATTTTTCCCTCGAAATTATTCAAATATAACGTTCTTAGTCTTGCAAGTAGTAGGTCAAGATAAACTGAGTCGAATGCTTTACTGAAGTCTAGTAGAGTTAATATGGTCACCTCGTTTCTGTCCATTGCTTCTCGCATGTCTTCAGTCACTTTGAGTACGACAGTTGTTGTACTGTGTCCTGTTCTGAAACCAGATTGGTGTTCGTTGATAAGTTTGTACATGTTTAAGTGGTCTGTCAGTTGTCGGTGTACGATGTGTTCCAGTGCTTTGGAGAGAGCGGGGAGAATATTTATAGGCCTGTAGTAGTTTGGAGAGGTCGGAGTTTTCGTCTTGGGTATAGGTGTTACTAGTGGCATTTTCCAAATTTTAGGAAAGGTATTAGTTATGAGAGATGCATTAAATATATGGGTCACTGTCGGCACGATCACGTCAATTATTTTATTTAACAGTGATATGCTGATGCCGTCTATGCCTTGTGCGTTAGATTTCAGTCGTCTTAGTGATTTTCTGACGTCAATTTCAGTAATGTATGTAAAGTGAAATAACGTGTATATGCATATTAACAACATACCTTTCGGGACACCTTTGCAGGCAACTTTTAACCAATGTTACCCATTTCGTGCTCATGCATTTTTTTGCATTCTATTCATTGTTCACCTGAATATAAGCAAAATTGTAGGCCTATAGCCTTAGCATAGATATGAATAATACAGATCAAATGAGACTTTCCCATTTTAAGATATCACTGTGTCCGAACAAAAGAAATAATTTAAACTAATTCATATAAATAATAGTTAAGCCCTGGACTTCAGGTCTTAAAAAACCTAAAATTAAGATTTTTCAATCCATATTTGAATTTCTTGCGACTTTACATCTTCTATTTAAGAATTTATAAATTTTTACGAAAAAAAGTTAAATATAAACAACACAATATTAACATATTGCGATAACTAATAGACTTACATGAAAATATTCGTTATTGTAATATGACAACTATTATAATTCTAAACATAGCCTGATGATTCATGTGGAGATGATAAAATGTTTAAGGATCTGTTTACAAATATTATTACATATTAATAGTCTTATGTTTACACCACTGTATATTAAATTATTACACCCGCAAGCCTTTTCTTTCAGACGTGTAGATTTTGTGTTACTTAAAACTTTTACCGCGACAATACGACAGGGTGTAGGCCATCATCTGCTATAGAAAGTAACTAACTATAAAGGGCATTAAATTTTTCTCAGGGGTAATTTTTTTTCTCGAACATATTTCAGAATCGGGACCCCTGATTAAAGATCCTTGCAGAGGATCACTGCTTAAGAATTTTCCGCACTTAAAAGTTTATAACCTTTAGCCGGATGTCACTCTGTTAACTTCGGGCCCAGAAGCATGCACGTTACCACTATTCCACTACAGACAAGTTCAAGTCGATGCCGAAATTTAAAAGCATGGAAATTAAGGGGGGATATATATATATATATATATATATATATATATATATATATATATATATACACACACACACACACACACATACACCTATCTATACCTATCTATACAAGCAACAAAATTATCCTTAGTTGTTTTTTACATGCTTTACGAAATATAATTATCTTTTCCATCTGTAGAAAATTTCATGCTAGTGTAATACATTCTCACAGTATACATACAACTTCTTGGAGATTTTTTTTTATGTTTGTAGGCATTATCTCTTTAATTAAGCAAACTGAATTCCATTTTACGAATGAATTATCATGTTTAATGGGTAACGACTCGTATAGCTGAATGACGAACAGTGAAGTACCCACCATCAGTAAAAAAAAAAAAAAAGAGAGAGAAACCTGTTTTTTGTCCATGTCATTTTCAAGTGATTGTATCACGTTTGACATGTGCCTTTTATTTTAAAATTTGCTAGCTTTTTCTACAGACTCTCTTCTTAAATTATACGTATTGTCACTGCATGTAGAGCTTCCCTTTCAAAGAACTCCGCATACAACAATGTATTTTAGGCTGCAATGAACGACAGTGTATTATTATACTACAGAGCTTTTACCTTACCCAAGAAGTCGTTTTTTTGCTAATCATTCCATCAGAGATCATATGCCTCACATATACAAACTGAGATGGACGTTAAGGCACATTTTCAATTTCATGGAAGTTTTTATAATACGTTACTGATTTGTATTGTTCGAGATGTTGTCCTGTTACTGGAAATACTTACAGAACTCAGACAGTCTTGTGTTCTTGGCATCATTCAGAAAATGGTTAAGTATTATGAGATTTGTGATGGCGTTTGACATTGCAATATAAAAGTTGAAATTGTTATTAATTGCATTTCTTTGTGATTTCAGCTTCACACAGAGTGAAATAAAGAATTTAAAAGTTAATATTACGTAATAAATTTAAGATTCATAAAGTCATATTTAATGATATTTCTTAACGTCAATATCTTATACGTAAGTTCTTGAAACCTGTTTTGTGTTATTTATTTGTGTGATGAACTGACTTTTGTCTCAAAGAAATATTGCTTCTCTTTTCCTCATGGAAGCACACGATTTGTATTTGGATTGAAAAGTGGGTGAACAAGACAAAATGGGTGAGCACTCTGTTTGTATTAAGAAAACATGTTGCCAATATTTGAGACGTTTATTAAATGGTACCATCCTTCTATTTCATTTGCTATTCCGATAGTATGGAGACAGCGTAAGGTTCATGTCTCGGACTTTTATTTCTGTTTAACGCGGATTTCTGGCTTTTAATTAAGAACAAACGGTTCAATAATCTATCCAGATTTACGAGTACCTTCAGCCACGGGGACTATTATGTAAGCCAATGATTATATTCCTATTCCTAAATCTGCTGAACACTGCATCTTCACTTCTGATTCTGATTCTCAGTTTATAGAATCCGTAATGTCTCATTTCATATCACAGTTAAATGACTCGCAAGAGACCTAAATCTCACAAAATACCAAGCACCAGCCGGGCACAAATGTATTAGCCTATGGAAAGTGTAGTATGTCATCGTATTTCTAAAAACAAAGGCGAACTTCTTTATTGTAGTTATGTAAATATTTCAGTTAAGTAGGGAACATGTTCGTGATGTGTAGCGTCTCTTCATAGACTTCTCTAAGTTAAGTCTAAAAAGTCGTACAACGGAAAATTTTCCTTCCGTACTAGTGACTTACACTGACCATCAAAGAAACACATCAGAACATGGATTCTCGTGAAGCTGTGAACTGTTCTGAATATAAAGAAGCTAACATGTGAGGGCTTGAAAGTCGTTGTACTTCTAAGTAAAATACAACTCGGATGCACTAAGTATTGTTGTTTGTCATGTGGATGTGACAGTTACAAAATCAGAGTGGCCTTTGAGAAAATGCTTAGAGCCAGGATAAAAATATGAGAAGTGCCATTTACTTTAGATCTTAACAAAATTGTTCTACCACCGCCCCATACCAAGTTCCGCTTAATGAAACACTTTGTTAAAGCAGTAAGCAAGAAGGACACAGTTTTTCAATATTTAAGAGAAAAGTTTGCGACGATGAGTGGAAGAAAATTAAAAAGGGCATTTTAATTGGTCCTCAAAACCTCATACTCATGGGACATCCTTTCTTAAAAAAAGGCACGGAAACAGGAAAAGTATTCAAAATTATGTGCCCAAATTTTATTGAACATTTTAGGGCAGATAACTACACAAAGCTTGTAGAAAAACGTTATCGACATTTGAGATAATTGGCTGCAATATGTTCCTGAAATGCAATTTTCTGCACACTCATTTGGATTTCTTTCCACCGAACCTTGCAACGGAGAGCGACGAGCGCGAGGAGAGATGCCATCACAATCAATTATACACAATATATCAAACTGAAAGACTGTATACGAGAAGATAATCATCTGGCCTGCTTGGTGATTATTTTTGGTTTTTTGTTACAGAGAATTCTAGGTCCAGGTTTAATGAAAGTCTTCCAAAAATCACTATGGGTGCTATGCATAGACATTTCGCTAGCCTGCACTACGAGCGTGCTAAACTAACCCCGGCTATAGAATGATTACTTGTACAGGATTCATCATATCATATCGCTGACACTGGTTTATGAATACGAAAAACGTTAGTTCGCTGATCATCCACCGGAAGTCCGCGCTAAGTATGTCTATGAATATGGCCCTTAGAGATGTAAGTGATATTACAAGTCGTTTTTGTAATTAACTGTCTGGAATATCAGATTTTTATATCATATTTTGTGCTGTGTACATATTATCCAATTGAATTAAAAAAATAGAATGCCAAGTGTCGAGGAATATTATTTCCGGAAGTGAAAATATGACAAAGTGCAGTATATTATTTTAGACAAATTCCGTGTGATTTGCATGGAAAATTGTAAGTGATAAATGAGGTATTTTTTTACTTCAAATTCCTGTTCATGCACGCGAATTAATAAGAATCTCCTATTTTCATTTCTGTGCTAGATCAAAAGTCAAAATTTATTTTTCTGTGTATTTTAACTACCAAATAGTTTCGGAATATAAGGTATAGTAATGAAGTACTTTATATAGTATAGTACTGAAGTTACTCTTCGGGGCCGATCTTTCTTAAGTCATTAGCCATTCTAATGAAAGTTTAATCTTTTCATGCAGAGAGATTTCATTATATTGTACAATATAGCTCATAAGTCATAACTATTCCTTCAACCGTCTCACTTCGCAGTATTGTTGGTTGTATGACAAGTAAGCAGTTTGTTCAATTATAAACTACTAATTCTTTAATATATCCTCTGATTGACGTTCTGGCTGATATGTACCTCTAGTATCAGACTTTACATCTCACGTGACGATATGTGTCAGAGGAAGAACAATTGTTTGTAAGCATCTGAAGTCTGATTAGTGTAACATGTAGCTAATCGGCGATGTATGCAATGGAGGGGGAAAGGAACTGGCCACCCTATCCCATTATTTCCTGGCCTAGTTGCCTCATAAGTGGTATTTTTTTGTATCACATGTAAGATCCAGACCTGCCTTCGGACAGTTGACTAAACAACAACAACAATTCTTTAATGATACTTCTGATTTTTGTGAATGTAACAACGAAGCTTAATACTAGATCTGATACTGATATAAAATTACTATTTCATTTGAATTTATGAAAAAAATAATGGTACCTCTGATTTTTGTAAATGTAACAACGAAGTTTAATATTAGATGTGATTACGATATACAAATTACTATTTTATTTGGATATATGAATATATATATATATATATATATATATATATATATATATATATATATACGAGGCGCATCCAGAAATTAAGTTTCCCTATTTAAAAAAAAAAAGAACACACACTTTCAGGAAAACATTTATTGGCAACAGGTACAGCAATGTTTCAGCTATTTTTCAACATAGCCACCATCAGAATTGAGACATTTGTCGTATCGTGGGATCAACTTTTGTATCCCTCTGTCGTAGAACTCTGCCGCCTGTGAATGGAACCAGCGTGTGACAGACGTCTTCAGCTCTTCGTCCTTGCCTAAACGCTCATCGGAGGACAGGAATTTCTTGAGGTGCAAGAAAAAGTGAAAATCGCTGGGAGCAAGATCAGGACTGTAGGGTGGATGATCAAACAACTCCCAGCCAAATTTCGTGAAAACAGCTGCTGTGCGCCGAGACGTATGTGGACGAGCATTGTCATGGAGGAGCACAACACCTGCAGTAAGCATTCCACGACTTTTGTTTTGAATGGCACGTCGCAATTTTCGCAGTGTTTCACAGTAAAGGTCAGCGTTCACTGTTTCAACTCTTGGAAGGAAGTCAATGAGCAGAATGCCCTTCCTGTCCCAGAACACCATGCTCATCACTTTCCGTACCGACAGCGTCTGTTTGAATTTCGTCCTGACCGGAGATCCACTATACCGCCAATGCATTGACTGCTGCTTGGTTTCGGGGTGAAGTACGAAATCCAAGTCTCATCGTCCGTGACGATCCTGTCGAGGAACTCGTCGCCGTCATCGTGATACCGTTGCAGAAATGTCAGTGCTGCTCCTAAACGTTGCATTTTGTGTTCGGGTGTCAGATTTTTCGGCACCCACCTGGCACACACTTTTTTGAACAGCAGGTGCTTAGTGACAATCTCATGCAACAAGCATCGCGATATCTGCGGAAAATGGGTGCTCAGTTCCGTAATCGTGAAGCGACGTTTCTCCATGATGCACTGCCGCACCAGCTCAACACGATCATCATTGATGAGGGACGGTCGCCCACTGCGCTCTTCATCATGGACACTTTGACGACCTTCGGAAAACTGCCTACACCAGCGACGCACCATCTGCTTACTCATGATGTTCGGCCCATAGACCTGACAGAGCTGCCGATGAATTGCAATTGGCGCAATGCGGCGGCGGGAGAAGGAATAAGAGCTTCCATTTCGGACCACTGCTGCCACGCTACTGGCACCAGGCGGGACCTGTCCGGGTGACATATGATTGATACGTCATAGATCTGTTACGCATGCGCAATTGACACGGCTAATTACGTTTACTTTCAAGGGGAAAAAATCGGGAAACTTACTTTCTGGATGCACCTCGTATAATGCAGTTTGTGAAGCAGATATTTTACTTTATCGTACTAATGAGCCTTTTATGTGGAATCCAGTAGACGAAAAATAAGTAATGTGCATAATACAACCTATGATTTTATTGATGTATTTTCTGAAGTTTTAGTTAAAGAATATAAATTATGAATTCAAATATTTTTGGCTACGTGACAATGGCCACATTACACCAGTCTCCAGACTCTAAACAGGCTTCAACTTAACAAACGTAGACATTATCATCCCCTTGTTCTTCTTTTCCAAGTCCTTCGCATCTCTACGCCTACCTACTAAGCCTTCCGTTTCAGTTACCTATCATAATGTCACAACTTCTTCACACGCAGGCAAAACAGGTATATTCTGGCTATATAAACAAATAAAACATTAACGTATTCATTATCTTTCTTTCGTTTTTATGGAATACCCTACCTATTGACATCTGAGACTGTCGGAATTTAACAGTATTAAAAACTAAACTTACTAAAGATCATCAGAGATAATGTCCAACTTCAATTCGTCCTCACTGAAATAAAGTTCAGATGATGGTAACGTCCTTGTCTCTAAAAGGTTCAATACACAAAATGTCCACTTCTCAAAAGGTCCAATACACAAAATGTCCACTTCTCAAAAGGTCCAATACACAAAATGTCCACTTCCTAAAAGGTCCAGTACACAAAATGTCCACTTTCCAAAAGGTCCAACGAAGTGAAAAGTTCTTTCTTATAATGTTCATAGAAATAAGCCCCTTCATTCAAACTGCCTAATTTCGAAAGTCCAAACACAAATTGTCCAGTGACAGTGGTAAATGTACCAAAATAAGAAATTATTGTTAAGAAGTAATTAACAAAGAATCAAAATATTTACTTCGAAAAGTAAATTTACACTAAAAAATATCTTTCTCTCAAGGATTAATGTCTTTCTCGGGACTGCTGTTGAGTTGAAGGTGGTATGAAATAACACTTAAATGTCGTGGAACGTCAATATTGTTTTTATACTCTCGATAATTTTATTAGTCACAATATTGAACATTCTGTGTTGATTTGCAATGTATTTTCTGTTTAATGGTTGTTGCGCACTTAAATGGGCTCCTAACACTTGAGTGATATGAGTCTCCGTATCGGCCTGTCGAATAAATCTCCAGATGTTAACATGGTCAGCAACAACTAGTCCCTGAAATTGAGAATGGAAACTTTCCACTACATGGTTTGTACGTTTTCGACCATTGAGTACCAGTTCATATCCATGTTATGAGGAGAATCTTGGCGGGACTGCTCGCCTTTTTCTTCTTGCAGCACGTCCGCTAATATATGTTGTTGTTGTTGTTTTCTAATGCCAGGTGTTTGACAATAAAGTCATTTGACCTCTTGCACTCCAATATTTTTCAAATATATTATCATGGTCGGCCACTGAAGCACAGATTTTGAGGTGTTCCGAATCAATTTCTTGGTTTGAGTTGCATAATGGGCAGTTAGGGGACTGATATATACCAATTCTATGCAGGTTTTTGGCCAAACAATCATGACCTGTTGCCAATCTAAATTCAGCTACAGACGATTTTCGTGGTAAATCGGGAATTAACTGTGGATTATGATGCAGAGTTCCATTTTTTCCCTTGAGATTGTGTTATCAAATTTTGTTTGTTGAAGTCTAAGTATGTAGATTTAATAAATCTCTTCACAGAGTAATACGTAGATTTAGTAACAGGTCTGTAAGTAGCAGTGCTGCCCTTCTTTGCTAAAGCAGCCGCATTCTCGTTTCCCAGGATTCCACAATGGGATGGTATCCATTGGAATACACTTCTTTTATTGAATGATAATAATTGAGAGAGAATTTTAGTTATTTCTGCTGTTTGAGATGAAGGTGTGTGTTTAGAGACTATTGATAGAATAGCTGCTTTGGAGTCTGACAATATAACTGCATTCTTAAATTTATTGATGTGGCATAGAAAATTCCTGAGACTTTCACTTATTCCAATGATTTCTCCATCAAAACTTGTTGTTCCATATCCAAGATATCTATAAAGAGAGAACAGACAGCACGTAACACCTGCACCGGCACCTTGTTCTCTGGAGATCAAGGATCCGTCGGTGCATAAATGAAGCCAATTTTGTGGAGGGTACCTAATATTGATTGTCTCTAAAGACAATGTCCGCTAATATATGTGGCTTTAACATAGGGTGCAAGTTCTATAATTTCTTCTGGCATATTGCCATTAGGAATTTCCAAACCTCTTGAAGTTGTGGTAAGGAGATAAAAAGTAGGGTCATAATTTGTTCCATATTTTGTCTAATAGGTAGATTTTATATGTCCAAATAAAATTCTCTTAGGCCTTTCTTTACAACTTGCCTCCAATACTTCGCGTAATGATATAAACAACCAATTAAAGTAACCTCCGGAAACGCTGTTCTGCACGCACCCATGTTGGGGATTTCAAAATCAGAAACAGCATATAATGGGTTCAGAATAAGGTTATTATTAATACCATAATTTTTTAGTTCTTCGTAGTTGGTAACTTATAGTACATATGCTGGTTCTTTTTAGCGGTGATACAGAACACAAATGGAAAAACGAACTGTTGAACAATGCCATGAATAGTGAACAATTGTACAGACTCATTTGGAACCGTCTTAAATGTCCCATCACTGAAAATAGTGTCACTTGCTGCCAAACGTTGAATGTTACGTTATGTTGAGAACATTAATATTCTATTTTCATCATTTATGCCTGAATCATAGATTAAAAATAGGTCACCTGCCAGTGTTGTGGTGTATGGTTCTTCTATTACAATATATTGGAGAGATGCCGGTACAGATGGTCGATGTTTATTTTGTTGTAAATAATCATTCTAGCAAGAGCATTTATCTGAGAGATACCCACTAGAACTTCATTTTTCACTTCTTCAACTTCATTACTAGCCACGCTGCTTGGAGGCATACTTGGATTTGCTCAAGCCCTTGTTCGAACTCTGTGTAGTATTTTCCTTACTTCTACATCAACTACATTCGGAAGATGCAGGTGATCTCGAGTACCGTCTTTAGTTACAACTATAGCCTGCAGATCTGAATCTGTAACACATCTTGCATTGCAGACTTTTCTGTTACAACATCTGCAATATTTTGATGTTCTGTTTCGGTTCTCTGAATGATAGTAGAATAAATTTGGTCTTTCCAGCAACATAGACTTATTTTTTTTGCATCAGTATTATTTTTGCCATGTTGAATTTGCCCGAAATTCCTGACAACATCACAACCATGAAAACTTAGACTTGTTCATATTAAAACTCAATGACTACTCCGTTGGACATGTCAGCTTGTACCTCATTTCTGTTGGACTATATTTCTATAGAACCTTTTTCTGCATTGGGCCATAACTTAACTGGACAGTATGTTTATCTGGACCATATAAGTATTGGAGTATTTCGTACTTTGGATCATATAAGTATTGGATCATTTCGTACTTTGGACTAATTTCTTCTGGACTTTATATCATGGACATTTTGTTGTCTGGACAATTTCTGTTGTACCTTTTACTCATTGGACTATTTGCAGTAGACCTTATCTCTGTTAAAGTTACTAAGCAGTACAATGCAGTAGTCCACACCTGTGGAGTAACTGTCAGCGCGTCTAGCCGCGAAACTAAGTGCCCCGGGTTCGAATCCCGGTCGGGGCAAGTTACCTGGTTGAAGTTTTTCCGGGATTTTCCCTCAACCCAATACGAGCAAATGCTGGGTAACTTTCGGTGCTGGACCCCGGACTCGTTTCACCGGCATTATCACCTTCATATCACTCAAACGCTAAATAACCTAGATGTTGATACAGCGTTGTAAAATAACCCAATAAAATAAAAATAAACAATGCAGTACACTGAAAATTTTAAATTTATTGTTAATGTTTAGAAATTGTTACTACGTTGTTTCTCTTGAAATTTGTGCAATCAGTTACTTAGCCTAGATATCTCGATATATTTAGTTACTTTAGTCACTAAATATAGTCCTATTAGGCAATTAATTATATACTTGTATGTCGATTTTTATTCGTACCTATCGTAATTTTATCTCTATTTTTGTATTATCCCTCCCTCTTCTCATTTTATTTCACACATATATATATATATATATATATATATATATATATATACAGTATATATCGTTAGGATTTGAGAAGTTTTCAAGTTAAGAGATAGAGAATGGAAGCTGAGGATAGGAAGAAATGGGATACAGTTATAAAGGAGGCTAAGGTTTTCAGAGGACCGTAACGTTCAGGAGTAAGGAAATAAAATAAATTATGGTTTATCTAACGACGCTCGCAATTACCGAGGTTATATCAGCGGCGTCGCCGGTGTGCCGGAATTTTGTCCCGCAGGAGATCTTTTACATGCCAGTAAATCTGCTGACATGAGCCTGTCGCATTTAAGCACACTTAAATGCCATCGTCCTGGGTCGGGTTCGAACCCGCGAACTCGGGCATAGAAGGCCAACGTTATACCGACTGCATTACGCAGGTCGACGTAAGTAAGTATATGTATCTCATTAGCTTACATTTAAAATCTCGTAACTATATTTGAGGAAATTGCACGAAAGAGCAATATTACTTCATATTCCTTGTATACCCAGCTAACAACTGTCATGATTTTTTATATATATATATATATATATATATATATATATATATATATAACATATAAAAACATTTACATTCTTACGAGTTGTCAGCAGCAGACGCATTTTAAAAATATACTTAGCGGACTTAAGAGTTTTTACAAGACGAAGATATACTCACTTACTTATGGCTTTTAAGGAATCCTGAGGTTCATTGCCGCCTTCACTTAAAAACCTGCCATCGGTACCTTTCCTGTGCAAGATTAATCCATTCTCTATCATCATATCCCACCTCCCTCAAATCCATTTTAATATTATCCTCCCGTCTACGTTTCAGCCTCCCCCAGGGTCTTTTTCCCTCCGACATCCCAACTAACACTCTATATGCATTTCGGGACTCGCCCTACGTGCTACATGCCCTGCCCACCTCAAACGTCTGGATTTAATGTTTTTTTTATTTATTTGGTTATTTTACGACGCTGTATCAACATCTAGGTTATTTAGCGTCTGAATGAGATGAAGGTGATAATGCCGGTGAAATGAGTCCGGGGTCCAGCACCGAAACTTACCCAGCATTTGCTCGTATTGGGTTGAGGAAAAACCCCGGAAAAAACCTCAACCAGGTAAATTGCCCCGACCGGGATTCGAACCCGGGCCACCTGGTTTCGCGGCCAGACGCGCTGACCGTTACTCCACAGGTGTGGACGATTTAATGTTCCTAATTATGCTGGGTGAAGAATATAATGCGTGTAGTTCTGCGTTGTGTAACTTTCTTCATTCTCCAGTAACTTCACACCTCTTAGCCCCAAATATTTTCCTTATGTGTTTTTGATTTCAAAGACTCGTTACTTATTTAATAATTGTTACTCGTATATTCCACGTCCATCAATCCAAGTTCAATTAAATAGTAAATACTGAGTGTGAACAAAATACGTCCAATATTTTAGGATAAATTACTGTTTGTAGACAGGCAAAGCATACAGAAAACGACTTTTCGGGCATTAGAGAATCTTGGACATAATACATGTATTTGATTCAAGATTTAGAAATAGAGTTCTGCAGCATGACAACTGCTCTTCGTCTATCTAGAAAGTAAAAATAAATCCATTTATATTCATGCTTTTCATATTAACTCGGTATTTTTTTGAGTTAATATCATATAAACTGTTTTTCATTTTTTAATGGGAGGAATTTTATTGTTAATACTATATTATGTTTTCTCGTTTGGCACATTGAAACTGGTACAGAACTGTGATTGTAAAGAAAACCGGATTTCGAGAAGAAATTTAATATACTACTCAGGGCTAACGGCTTCAAAGCTGCATACCTGGTTCTAATCAAGTGCATTGGCGCAATAATTAACAAGGAGGCATAAGGTAATTGCTTCGTCTACTATTATAATATCACTTAGATTCAAATCTCCCAATAAAAAATTTACATGTGATTCTTGCATCTAAATTTTTCTCGCATGTAATAGCCTATCGTACTGAAATTAAAGACGGATTTTCTATCGTTCAGACTTATTTTTGTACTACTTTAAATTCACGAATTGTATATAGCCTAATTGAATTAGTAAATTACTGGATCATGGATTTAAAATACATTTTTAAGGAATAACAACTGATTACATTATGAAATAATAGTTTAAATTGTAATAATCTGATCAGTAAACGAGTGGTATAAGTGCATTAATTTAGTGTGAAAATACAATAACGATTAAGGCAGGAAGGTCATATGTATTTTGATAAAAATATTCTAGCACGATTTTTATTATTTTTTAAATCGCATTATAACTGAAAGCGAAGTTTTAAGAATTAAAACGCTTTCACGTTAAGTCCAAAAGTTACAAGAAGTGTTAACGAATCGACCTGACAACGATTCATGGCTGTGTAGAGTGAGGCGCAGGGAGGTTCTCTCGTTATATCGACATCTGTAAGCTGCCGTCTCGCTCTCTCCCTACTTGTTTTTCACTTTATCTGCTTCTCCGCTTCGTCCCCTCGCAGTTCCGTGTATCTCCCTGCCGATACATTCCTTCTAGTGAGTGAAGTAGAATCGGAGAAGGACCGACGACCCTAATGAGATGAGCAGACGAGGTCTGGGAGCCAGCTGTTGATATCCCCTGATCGATTCCAGTGGAAGACGCAGCTGCTGCTTGCTAAATGGGAGAAGAAGGAGAAGAAGAAAGGGTGTGGAAGGAAAAGTCGAGACTGCTGCAAGAGGGTTAAAACTTTTTAAAGTGTGTGTGGTCCAACTTTTCTCCTCTTCTCTCTTTACAGTCTCGCGCCCAAAAAACTGAGCCATCAACGTAAACTAGTGCATAATCCTTAGTAGCCACTTAAGAAAGTTTAAGCCTTCTCTGTCAATATACTGCTAAAAGGAACTCTTCAATTTGTGAAGGAATGAGAGAGGTATTCTCTCCGGGACTTGACAACGTCTGTACGGCAGGATAAGATCGGGCCCAATTTAGTGACTTAATTTTAAAGCAGAGAATCTGTAGGATAAGTAGTTGGAAGAGATGTGCGATGCCAGGTGCGGGAGACGGTAGACGAGAGCCTGAGAGGAAATTAGTAGGCATGGGCAAGAAAGACTAGAAATTGAATGAGCAGAGAAAGAGGGAAATAAAGATCAGCAAGGGAGCAAGTACAGAATTAATAGGATCTTCTTATATAGCCAAGTTTGATAGGGCTGCCTTCCTCTAGTTATGTGATGCAGCAGTCGCGAACTTCTCTCAGAAAGGAACAAGAATCAACCTACACCTTCTTCCTGACATATTCTTACTTCTGCTTTGATTTCAGTTAACCAGTTCTGAATCTTAAAAGTATGGTATGATATTTATATTGATTGAGCGTTCATTATTTATTTACATAAAAGGTCACTATATGTCATGACAGTAATAGCGATTTTTATAATAAAATTAAAGTAATTAGTAAACTCAGCAATTTAATTTTGTAGTCCTTGCTACGTACATTGGAATTACAGTACGAAAAAAAATTAACAGTAAAGGTAAAAGTAAGTTAAGCAAAACAATATACAAGGACATCAATTTATTATTACTTCAATATTTATTGTACCTGAGTTTTTTAATGTACTTCATCCCCACCCCTTCTACTAATGAAGTTCAATCGTCCTCCACACAGAACCAAGATCGCGTATGTAGTCAAATTCGCCTTACGGTGATGGTAAACAGTATTGAGTTAGTGAGTATAGTACGTTCCAGAAATATGGTCGCGTTTTCCAGTGAAGAAAGACCTTTCAATATTAAATCATATTTTCACACAGATACTATACGTCTGTTTGCTTACGTCACATCCTGGTTTCCCCCACTTCCTTCTGCTCGCCACTCTGTGGTTGGGCTGTCTTAGTCCTTTTCTGAAAACATTAATTTCTGTTATGAATTGGATTTCTACGTAATATTGTACAATATACAACTGTTTAAATAACTTAAAAAGATATCGTTAAGTAATTAACTGCCACGTGATTTCACCCCTTTATACGATCCTGCGACAAAACCACTTGGACGAACATTAGATAGCAATTTGAGTAATTTTATCTTTTCGGATCGGACAGAAGTGAAGGTTGAATTTACAGTACGTAAGGTACTTTTTTATAGAGTAGGTACAGAATTATTTCATCGTGAGTTACTGGTACGAAGGACTGGAAATTGGAATTAGGAACATTAGTCTAAAGTGAGATAATATGCACAAAAGAACTGAAGCTTCTATCGAAATGAACGTCCACCCTTTTTAAAAATGTGTTTAAATATCCTTATTTCTTAATTTAAATTCACTCTCTATAACTTATTGTACGCTAATGTGCTGTAGACAGTATAATATATACTACATAATGAATACGTCCGAATGGATAGCTCAGTTCGTGAGTAAAAACACTTATTATTAATACAGTACCTACAGTATTTTGATTAAAGAAAACTTAATGAAAATGATAAAACTCAAAATCGCGATATTTCCTAGTTTACGTAAATAAGTGATCTACTTTTCTTCTCTCCTATACCTAGTAAAGTGATCTGTTTGTATTGTACGCAGTATCATCAAACTACGGTGGCGGAAGGGGGTAGCAAACGGTGTTTCCGGTTCTGAACCGTTAATCCAAAGATATAGCCAAGTTAATATTAGAAATGTTAGTAAAAATAAAATGATGTCCCTGTATCTTATAAGTTACAGCAGTTAATTTAACCTATCATTTCATCGGTTATCATTTACACTTTCACATTTCTAGTGTTCTTAGGCCAGTGTGTGTTGGGATAACTGCATATTCTAAAATTATTGTCAATGCAACATTGATTCATAGTCTACAATTTAGTTCATTAATTTGGGGCACATATATTAAAATTAATGCAGTATGTTCTCTAGAATTTATTTACATATACAGATACGAAACTTCAACAAACCATCAACTGAATAATTTCAAGGAAAAATTGTTCCAGGGCCGGGTATCGATCCCGGGACCCTTCGCTTAGCGCGTGAACGCTCTACAGACTGAGCTACCCCAGGAACTATACATGACACCGTCACAATTTTTCCTTTTTTATCCACACAACTCACATTAGCTGACAAGACGCCAGAACAGAACTATGAGTGCACACAAATACTGTGTGACTTAAATTGTGGCTTTCTGTTAACGTATCACAGTAACGAATGTATTATATAAATCTGGCTTTCAGGTAGTAGCTTCCTGTAGAGCGTTCGCGCGCTAAGCGAAAGGTCCCGGGATCGATACCCGGCCCCGGAACAATTTTTCCTTGAAATTATTCAAACCTGCTTTACAGGGAGCTACTACCTGAAAGCCAGATTTGTATAAACCATCAATTGATTACAAGAAATTACATGGCGCACACAATCTCTTACTCGGCACCGTGATCGAGAAGTTAGTTCGCAGATTTAAATGCCACCACTGATATACAGAATGAGTTGTAATTGTGTACTATAAACTACTGTAGAGTATTCTATATTCCAATATACACACATTTTGTCATATAAACATGTAGCCTTGACGGCTTTGTTATCGCTATGGGACGCGCGATTTGGCGTTACGTCGAAGCTATTCATGCATGTCACTCACAAGCAGACTTTCTCATGGAGGCAGATAAAAGTATTTTTTTTTCTTCCACCATGTTAATAATGCCAAAACAATTGCTTACACAAATTTTGGCCACTTGAGCGCAATTACGACGGCCGTCCAAAAAGTAAGTTTACCTGGGGCCGTTTACAGAAACAAAACAAAATTTCATGAAAAGATTAATTGAAACAGATACAGCAACTGTTGAGCTATTTTTCAACATATTCCCCACCGGAACTGAGACTATGTTAGATCGTCGTGCGATCAACTTTTGTATCCCTGTGTCGTAGAAGTCTGCCGCATAGGATCGGAATCAGTGTCGCAGCTGTCTGCACCTCTGTGTTGATCCCAAGATATGAAACTCGATTCCGGTGGGGAATATGTTCAAAAATAGTTCAACAATTGCTGTACCTGTTACAATACAACTCTCCATGAAATTGTGTTTTATTTTTGTAAACGACTCCTGGTAAACTTACTTTCTGGATGGCCTTCATAATTGCTCTCTAGTGGCAAAAATTTGTGTAAACTCTTGTTTTGACATTGTTAACACGGTGGAAGAAAAAAATTAACATTTTTTATCTGCCCCCAAGAGAACGTTTGCTTATGAGTGGCTGATGCATTGAATAGCTTCTACGTAACACCACATTCTAGTATATACAGTCACGAAGCTCAATACGTAGTAAATATGCATCCATAGATAGTTGCTAACCACTAGGATCGCTAATATCACCTCATTACAGACAATGCGAAATAGTACCGGCACAGTCTATTGTTCCTAGCACCCTCACAACACAAGCTTCGTGACTGTATATACTGGACAGTGGTAATACCAACTCGCGGGTCCCACAGTGTTGCCACATCTCGATAAAAAGCCATCACTGCTATATGTTTATATGACAAAATCTGTTTATATTGAAATATTGAATACTATACAATACTTTATAGTATATAATTACGACTCACTCTGTATAATAAATAAATAATCATATGTAAATATTGTTCCCAAGAAACTAGTTCGATTAATTAAAATGTGTCTCAGTGAAAAGTACAGCAGAGTCCGGATAGGTCAATTTCTGTCAGATACGTTTTCAATTCACTGTGGGCTAAAGCAAGGAGATGCACTATCACCTTTACTTTTTAACTTTGCTCTAGAGTATGCCATTAGGAAAGTCCAGGATAACAGAGAGGGTTTGGAATTGAACGGGTTACATCAGCTGCTTGTCTATGCGGATGAGGTGAATATGTTAGGAGAAAATCGAGAAACGATTAGGGAAAATACGGGAATTTTACTTGAAGCAAGTAAAGAAATAGGTTTGGAAGTAAATCCCGAAAAGAGAAAGTATATGATTATGTCTCGTGACCAGAATATTGTACGAAATGGAAATATAAAAATTGGAAATTTATCTTTTGAAGAGGTGGAAAAATTCAAATACCTGGGAGCAACAGTAACAAATATAAATGATACTCGGGAGGAAATTAAACATAGAATAAATATGGTAAATGCCTGTTATTATTCGGTTGAGAAGCTTTTATCATCCAGACTGCTGTCAAAAAATCTGAAAGTTAGAATTTATAAAACCGTTATATTACCGGATTTTCTTTATGGTTGTGAAACTTAGACTTTCACTTCGAGAGAGGAACATAGGTTAAGGGTGTTTGAGAATAAGGTGCTTAGGAAAATATTTGGGGCTAAGAGGGATGAAGTTACAGGAGAATGAAGAAAGTTACACAACGCAGAACTGCACGCATTGTATTCTTCACCTGACATAGCCTAATTAGGAACATTAAATCCAGACGTTTGAGATGGGCAGAGCATGTAGCACGTATGGGCGATTCCAGAAATGCATATAGAGTGTTAGTTTGGAGGTCGAAGGGAAATAGACCTTTGGGGAGGCCGAGACATAGATGGGAGGATAATATTAAAATGGATTTGAGGGAAGTGGGATATTATGATAGAGACTGGATTAATCTTGCTCAGGATAGGGACCAATGACGGGCTTATGTGAGGGCGGCAATGAACTTCCGGGTTTCTTAAAATCCAGTAAGTAAGTAAGTAAATATGTAAATATTGTTAATCCATGTGTATGGTACTTGCACACCAAGAATTATAATCTTAACGGAGTGAAATGAAAAACAGTGTTCTGCGAACAGAAATAACTGAATGTGTTTGAGACTAGTGAAAGTACAATTTTACTTATTGAGCCCAACAATTTGGCGGATAGGTGACAACAAATATTTTACCTTATAGAAGAATATGGTGGTCAACTGCTTTATATCGAATGAAACCGGTATCATTAGTATGTTTACAGATATTTTTCGGGTAGTACAGCTATAACATACATGTTTTTTTCTCTCTATTAACTATATTTATCTTGGTAGCTCTGCAGCGTCTCTCTCATGAACTTATTTTATCTGACTAAAGGCAATACCTCACAACAGACTCCTAGTTGGAAGCTACAGTGCACCACAGTAAGACATGTTCCTCTTTGTTGATAGTACGATCGAACAGCGATGCACCTAATCCAAGCGGTTACCAGACACCAGCGCTGAGTAGGTTAATTATACTACATGAGTTTGATTTTGACGCATTGTTAGTCGATGACTAATACATCTATTTTCCCAATTACTTATTACATGAAACTTATTACATCTATCTTCCCGCTTGGAGAACAGGATTAAAGTAGTAGTACAGGGACATCATTTTATTTTTACTTCAAGTTTTATTGTACCCGCGTTTCTAAATGTACTTGACTCCCACCCCTTTCACTAATGTCCTTGCTAACATCGCCACACAAACTTACGGCCGCTGTTGCTAGCAGTAAAAATAAACAGTAGAGAGTACAGTGTGTTTCAGAAATATGTTGCATTTTCTGTAGAAGAAAGAGACTATAATATTGAAGTTCATTTTCACACAAGTATCGTGTGTAGCATAACTGAATTTATCTGTGTGGACTGAGCACAAGTGAAGATTAGAGTTACCGAAAGTACGGTACCCTATAATATGGTACGGTACTTAACAGCATTATTTAAAAAAAAAAAAGAGTTTTGTTTTACTGTTTGTAAGTATGAAGGACGATGATGGAAACTGGAATTACAATATAACCGAATGTGAACAACAGTTTTTTCACAATTTCCTGATTATATCATTACGGAATATTTTCGTAGAAATGTCATTAATCTGGTAGATAAATTTAGAGCAACAGAGTGTACAGAAAGAAAGAAAAGTGTAATATGGCCAACGAAGGTGACAGAAGATATTGTAGAAGATGCTAGAGGAAGGATGCAGTGAGGTCCTAATAAGTCGGACAAGAAGCTAGCTAGAAATTGGGGTTTCTTACGGAAGTGCTCACAAAATTCTCACGAATAAATTAGATTATTAATATGCTCAATAAAGCAGACATTACATAATGAATATAACCGCCTGAAGAGTTGAGTTTGTGAAAAAAAATTGTTACTATTCTACTGTTTTTTGATAAAATACTGTAAAAGTAATGATCAAACTGAAAATCGTAATACTGTATTTCCCTGTAACATAAATGGATACACTACTTTTCTCTCCTCCTATAGCTAGTAAAATGATTTGTTTACATATTGCACTAGTAACACCAAACTTCTGTAATGGAAGGAGGTAGGGGGTAACAGTGTTTCGGAGTATAGCCAGGTTAATGTTAAATGTTGGTAAAAATAAAGTGATGTCCCTGTATAAAGTTAATGTTATTGTGAACAAAGATGTGATATTGCCTGTATTCTTAAAGTACTCCCATCCCTTCCATAATATTTCATAAATAAAACTATCTTGATTACCGACATAAAGATAAATAAAATATTACATATCTTGATTAAAAACTTTTAACACTATATTACTTCGGAATATAAAGTATATACATGTATGTCTTCATGTGTTAATTAACTAGGTTACCTTGTTGACTAGTTTCAGCCTGTGGCTATCATCAGAACTGGATGGTCTTCGCTCCCTCCGATTGCGTTTCCTGTGGGGGTGTGTTAGAAAGATTCAAAACCTACATCAACACATAAACAAAACACACACAAAGCTACACTACACATTAGAAATTGAAAGCAAAAAATTTCATAAATTTCTTAGACGTCACAATAACAATCAACAACAAACATACATTCAAAATCTACAGAAAAACCACAACAGCAACAAAAACAACAACACCCATACACAACACATCCAGTCACTCAACACAATACAAACAAGCTGCATTCCGAGAAATGGTACACAGACTACTCAACATACTAATGAGCCAACAAGACTACAAAGAAGAGTTAAGTACTGTACAATAAAATACAATACATAGCACAAGAAAACTCTAACATACTAGACAACATAGGCTAATAAGAAAGACAAAACGGAATTACAAAAAACATAGAAATATAACACAAACACAAGAACACAAAAAATACATCACACTAACATACGAAAACAAAAACGTACACAAGATTGCAACCTCATTCAAGAAATTAAATTACAACACAGTAAACAGAACACAAAATACTCTACAAAACCATCTCAACACACAAACAAATACAACCACACAGGTGTATACAAACGCAATACAATACTGCAACAACTTCTACATAGGACAGACAAGCAGATTATTTCAAACATGTTACAAAGAACACATCACAGCCATAATCAAATTACAAAACACTTCCACATACGCAAAACACATCACAAACGCCAACCATACTTACAGCAACATAAACACAGACATGGAAATTCTACATCTCCTACCGAAAAAAAACAGAAACTAAACACACTAGTACGCAGGCACACAAAAATACAGTCACATCAGTTCCTCAACACACAACTCAATTTCAGAACACACACACTTTTTGACTCCACATTACACTGCATAAACACATCCCCACAGGAAACACAATGAGAAGGCGCGAAGACCACCCAGTTCTGATGATAGCCCACAGGCTGAAACTAGTCAACAAAGTACATACCGATTATTTAGTCATGAGAGCTCAGCGACGCGAAAGAGGGGAATTAATAGGAGGAGTGGAGAGAGTTCCGGAGTAGAGATAAGGGCGAGCTGTCGTTAAGTAATGCAGTATAGCTTAATTGTACTGGAAACATACTGCTCTACAGCACGCATGACATCCGATCGCTCCGAAGACAAGCGAGTGAATAACCAAAACACCCCTTGGCGTAACTAAATGGACTCGCCTGACCCAGGCGCACATCTCCGGCGACTGACAGGACTACAGGACTAAATTCAAATTCAAATTTATTTACAACTTACATTTGAATTGAATACATATGAATAGATACCCGAAATGAGCATAATGCTCGTGCTAGGGTACAGTCCAGTAGTCTACATAAATTTTACAGGGTTCAAATAACAATGCTGATATAAATAATAGTAATAATAATAATAATAATAATAATAATAATAATAGAATAATCGTGACAGAAATGATACAAAGATTGTAATACAAAATAATTCATTAATAATAATAATTAAGGCACAACGTTTCGAAGGGTGGTTCTCCCTTCGTCTTCAGGTGGAAGGAAGGAGAGAAGAGAAAAAAACCTACTGTTGGGATCGTTACGTACAGCTATTCTGTATGGTGATCGTCGATTCCTCGAAAATCGAAAAAATCGAAAATCGAAAGAATTGGGAGGACAAATTTAAAAGGTACGCAAAAACGCGTCCTTGCAAGGGGTTGGGGGCTGTACAAAACTAGATATGTGAGCTCCAAGCCTGTTGGCCACTAGTCTCACTCCGGGTTACGCTGCTCCACTGAAGGAGCTCTAGAAAATTTTGAGGGGGAAGCCGAAATTGGACGTAACCTCTTAGGTACCACATACGCAAGGGTAGAGGTGGGGAAAAAATAACGTAACAGTTATTTTGGAACCGTTCCTTGTTTGGAACTGTTCCAAAAAGTAACAGCACCTTGGAACACTATGTTCCAAAATAACAGTGTTGCTCTGAGCTAGTACGAAATACTTGCGGTTACAAATACTCGTTTCACTTTGGAACTACATTATGACAACGCCTGTTCCACAGAACGGAACATGTTTGGTACTATTGAAAGCAGTGACGCCAACTTTTGAAAAACAGTGGGTGGGCTCAAACATTTGACGAGCCTTATGTTAAATAAATCTCACAACACGATAAATTATTGGATGGGCTCGGATTCCACGAGCCCATATAAGTTGGCGCCACTGTTTGAAAGCAGAATTAGGAATCCTTTCGTCGTACTGAAAAAAATGTTGGAAACTAAAGTAAAAGATAAATAGTAAAGATACGAAGATAGTATTTAAAAAATGTACACATTATCTTGGAACTGATGTTAATTAAGTATAGGATTCTATCAAATGACATAATGCCTGTATGATAGTAACTATATTGTAAATTTTATGAAGGGAGTTGAAAATATATAGGTTATGTTTTATTTCCAAATATTTTACAGTTTTAGTTTCATTACCAGTTCTTAAAATTAAACTAAAATCTGTTGAATCATGACTGTATTATTGGAGTTCTTTTGTTTTAAAAAAAGTACAACGGTAAATTTTCATATATTTCATTACTATGAGATTCCTATTCTTCATGACGGTACATTATTAATATGAATTTTAGCACGGCCGAAATTATTATAGCTTTTATTTCCGCATTTTTAGAGAAATTGAACACTACTGTGACCTTCAGCTAAGCAGAAGAGGAAGAATAGGTTAGGTTTTATTTACCACTGGGATCCATTTCGATTTCATGACCGATTTACTAATAATTTAAAATTACATTACATTTCCTGCTTCGAACAAACCTGATCTACGAATTCAATTTAGCATTAGAAAAGATTTCATTTCCAGGAATTCACATCTCGACTCATTATGACATCGTACTGCATCACATGGCATACAGGGAAGTAGGCCTATGTGATCATTTAGCGTCCGTACATGTTCTTAAATACCATTGTTACAATACGTACTAGTAGTACGTGGCTCTTCCACTGTTACGTTAAATACTCCTGTTACAAAAAATACTTGCTGTTAAAAAAAATAACTTGCTGTTACAAAAAATACTCGATGTTATGGAACAACATTATGAGTCATGACTAAAATAACGTAACTGCCTGTTCCAAACCACCACTGTTACATTACATACTAGTAGTACTGTACCTGTTATACAAAATACTTGCTGTTACATGTTACAATATACTCGATGTTACGGAACACGGCCGATTTAATGCTCCCTTCGCTTTCAAAGATGAAGCGAAGCTAGCATCAAGTCGGCCGTGTATGGAACTACATTATGCCAACCGTTGCTGCAGTGTTATCAATTTAGCGACTTTGTCACTAGATCTGGCTACTTTTAACAATTTTCAGGGACAAAATCAATACCAACTTTTAATCCTGAACTGGCGTCGTGCATAAATATAACGTAACTGGTTTCGTGGTGTCAATACTGTCAATATGACTTCTGGACTTTCTCATGGCCCTCGACTTATACTTTTGCCTTTTTTACCCAAATGTTTGCATAAACTACTTTGACTGTTTAACAAAAATATGGAACAGTTGGAACTGTTACGAGAAAATAACAACTTTTCCCATCTCTACGCGAGGGGGACTGGGATTTGATCAAGTGATCACGGAACGGGGTGAGGAGGAGATGGCTAGACGCTGTCATCTGTTGTTCGAGGACAACGTCGATTCCTGGCTTCGGTGGAGATTATAATTAAGAAAGACCCGAAGTCATTAGCAGTATGTTGGCACTAAAACCAAACGAAATAAAGAAGATGGGCGTGAAGTGGCTAAAAAATTGATGAAAGACACACAAAAGGAGGGGGGCGGAGAATTAAAAAATGTGAACAATTGTTATGATACCTCGATAGAAAATAAAGAAGGTAAAAAAAAGAAAAAACTAGTAACAAGGACATGATAAAAAACTACTGCTGCCACCTAGCGGTAGCAGACATTACTACTAACTACTAAGCTGCAACAATAAGGTTGCGTTGTCTAATGGTGGAGATGACCCCAGACGGTCTACGCGGTGTTGGTGACAGCATTCTTCCCCTTGTATTGAATATTTCTGATGTCTTGTTCAACTATGGGTAACCAAATATCCGGAAGAATTAGACTAGGTTGACTAATGGCATTGTCCGAAAAACTCGTATGTGCGGCTTCCTTGTATTTCCTCTGAGTCAGAGAGCGCTCAGTTTGTAGGATTGAAGTATTTTCCCACTTTATTTTGTGTCCGAATTCAGAGCTGTGTTGTACTATTCTTGATTTGTCTATTAGGCATTGTTTGAAGTTGTACTTGTGCTCTTTAATTCTTGTGGACAGAGGTCTGCTCGTTTCGCCTATATACACGCGACCGCATTCATACGGAATGTTATAAATACAGTCTCTGGTATCCATGTAATTAGGTTTGGGTTTGTTGTTGGACAGGATTCGGCTGAGTGTGCTCTCTGATTTGAAGACCGTTCTGATGTTATATTTCTTGGAGATTTTCTTGAATTTTTCGGAGGTGCCTCTTACATATGAAGGGTCCAGGGGAAAAACCTGCTAAGTTACATTTTACTGTTTTTACAGGAGAGCAAGTTAAAAGTTTCAAGGTCCATTACATTCTGTTGTCTCTGAGGTATCATTCTTAAAATATTTCTGGCTTAATCAAGTTTTTACTCTGTACAATTAAACCACAGAAATCTCTACTGCCTGAGGTATTACATGGCATCCAAAACAAAAAATTGATACTTTTGGACATAACACGTTTTTCCCCTGGACCCTTCATATAGGATGACTATGGTACTCAGGGGGTCAGGGGGGGGATCTTGTTTTCTTGGTCATAATGCGCATCACTGATTTACATACAGTAATATTTCTTTATTTTATGTAGTTGATTGTTTCTGTAACAAATTAAACTATAGATTTAAAACATATTTAAACATTCTGATTTCGTTATAATGAAATTATAATTAATTCAGATGATTTGAATTCCTTTCAGAGAATGTGAAAATAAGCCACTCGAATTCCGTCCGGGGTTATTTGATGTTAAGTAACATTTTCCTTCCTACGCTACGTTGCAAATTAGGACTACCATCAGAAATATGAAACATATTATAAAATAAATACCAATGCTGGTGTGGTGAAAAATGTTACTTGGTTATAAGCGTAGTTACTGGTATAATTACAATATCATTGAAATGTTACATAGACTATAGGAAGTTGAATTAATATTATAATATTAATGCCATGCCGTTCTTTTTTAATCATTGTTACAATATCCTTACTGTTTTGAGAAATGGCTATAGCATACTGCCTTCAATACTCACGTCTTGTCATCTGATGTTAACTGCACACACTGACGACTAACTGCACTGACATCTCCTTTGCCTTTGTGCGGTGCCTCATATTTTCTGATTGTCCTTTCATTTTTATATGCCAGCTTTCATACCTTTGAGAACATCTATAAATTGAAACATGTTGTGATGAGGATGATAGGACATGCAATATAAGTATGAATGAAAATACTCACAGGCATTCGTTGTGCGTATTGAGCTTCATGACAGTATTTCTGAGTGGAATTCACTCTCCTAAGTAATATAGTTTTCTAAATTATAGCCACAAAATGCATGTACTTTGCTGTCGTTTGGCTGAATTTGCATAAAATCATCCTTAAAGAAGTCAACTTCACTTACTGGAAGGAAAGAGAAGCCGAAAAACAATTTAAAAAATGCATTGATTTTCGAGATTATTTTCTTGTATACAGCGCTGAAAACTTTGAAACTGATCTTCCTCACCAAGTTTCGCCTAAATGCAACCGACAACTCTTTGCATGTGTAAAATTTCGAATGCAGTTTTTCGAAATCTATGTAAAGTTATGTGGTGAAAATTCAAACTTAATCATATCATAAAATAACCTACTAAAATAAAATAAAATAATCGTTCCCTTTCAGTGACAAACTGGCTGAAGCTGCCTTTTATGTTTAGTTTTACTGGACAATATGAAAGACAAAAGTGCAAAATTGCAATAAAGATCTACATGATATTTGTACATCGTTTGCGGAAAATATCTGATGAAAGAGTTCAGGACAACTTTTAAAAATTCCATCCAAGTAGAGAGCTTCACAATTACTTAAATACTCGAGTTTTGGTCTCTGTTGAGAAAGTGACTGTGTCTTTTGTGATAATAATTTGTGAATAAAAAGAAGTTAATTTTTGGCAGTTAGAAGGTCTATGAAGTCATTCAGTATAGAATGAAGATCATTTTATTATAGTCATCTAAAAACAGAAGAGAATGTTGTCATTTTCACTGTAACACAGCCCATGTACTTGCCTCTGAACGGAATTCGGTGTAAGGTTATTTGGTTAACCCAGAAAGGAATTTTGTAGTTACTTTATCTACTTTCCATAAACCGCAAGGAATTAGAGTTCGTCCAAGTAGCTAATAATGCAAGAATATTTGCAAGAAATATAAAAATTATCCACCGTGTAAGCCATTTATAAATAATGTTACAGAACATAATGTTGGTGTAAGCGCTGGTATTTAATCCTCTTATCTCAGCTATTTAACATATTTGAGTAACGGCTTATTCTCGTAGAGTGGACCTTTCTACAGGGAAGATGACCTGTGGTGAATCGCATCCATTATACATAATTTGCAGATGCGCTGATTATTTGATGCTGGCTTGCAGGTACGACGACTCATGTATTACTATACCAGTTCCTAAACAATAAACCGCCTGAATCACATCTTCATGTCTCATTCATTCAATGCGTTACAGCCACTTCAGTTACTGTTCTCTAATATTCAAGTTGGATGATGTTTTCTATGACTGGAATTTTAATGTCAGACTTAAAATTGCATTATAATCTTTATTAAAATACATGTAAGGATTTCAATTGGTCATTAAACAGGGAAATTTTAACCTTCTGAATATTCTACGAGACATCTGATAATATTGTGACAATCCTTTTCACAATCATTAGTTAAAGACCGTTTTCTTAGTCCGACAATATTGTAGTGAGTATAAGTGTGCACAGGGTATACATTACGTCACGTATCCTTCTCACAAACACAAGTAACGCACACTTCAGGGTCAATCTAAAACAGATTCCTTACTCCTAAACATGTACAGTATGCTTCAGCTTATCAAAGTTTATGATATTATGCACTACTATTTCAAATAAAGGTAGCTAAAACAAGTGCGAAAGTACAGAAGTGAGTAGAGGAATTCGGAAGACAATATGTCTGTGTAAGTGGTGACATAATTGTGTGTAATTTATGTAAGGCTGACATAATCTGTTTTAAAAGATGGTATCTACAGCAGCACTATAATTAAAATATATAGGCCTATATAAACCATTTGAAATTGATAGAAAGGAGTGAGTCTAACGATCTATCTTGAATTAGTAATTCAGTGTCAGCGGGAGAATTTAGAAAAGATCTGTATAGGCTAACATTCAACAAGATTGAAGACAAGTACTTTATATATTTTATTGGAAAGTACACTTGTACGCAAGGTCAGTACCTGAGTTACAATAGTACCGGTATTTTAAATTAAATTTTACAGCAAAAATTATCGTAATATATTCTTAAACACTGCGCTAAGAGCGGTACCTGTCTTACAGCTATACCAGTCTTTGAAGTTAAAATTATACAACAAAGATTATCGTAATACAGACTTAAACATTGCATTAAGATCTGTACCTGTGCTATAGTTATACCGGTGTTTTAAATTAAAATTATTCAATAAAGATTATCACAATATAGACTTTGTTGAATAATTTTAATTTAAAACACCGGTATAACTATAACATAGGTACAGCTCTTAATTATCATTAAGAGCTGTACCTGTGTTATAGTTATACCGGTGTTTTAAATTAAAATTATTCAACAAAGATTATCGTAATATAGACTTAAACATTGCATTAGGAGCTGTACCTGTGTTATAGTTATACCGGTATTTAAAATTAAAATTATACAACAAAGATTATCGTAATATAAATTTAAACATTGCATTAAGAGCTGTAGGGTAAACATTGGTAATTTCATGGCAGTGGTTATTTCGTGATACTTATTCTTTGCTCTTTTGTGAACTAACCAATGGTGTTACGAGATCCAAATTTCCGCCAAGGGATTGCATATGTTGTCCAGTTTCCAGAAACATACAGCTAAGCTTTGTGTGACTATTGTAGTTGCTTCAGTGAGGTTTTATGTTTGGAGAGAGGAAGTTTGCGTCGACTTCTCAGGCGTAGGCTACAAATGTTGTGGATGTATGTAATTACATTACAGGCTTATTACTAAAGGTAAGCATATGATATTTGGTACCAATATTTATTGTATCTTCATGAAATTTTAGGAAATGTTTTTGGAATTTTAGATACATCTATAGTCGCCATATAGGCTTAGCTTTACTGATAGAAATCTTAGCTGTTTGAGGCGAAATTTTGTTGAGCATTAAGTGTTACATTTTATATTATTTTAAAATTGTATTACAATAGGAATTTTAGAAATTTGAAGACAAGATGTGATAACAAAAAAGAAAACGAAGACGCAATGGGTTCAGTGTAGCTTCTGTTTGATTTGTTATCATGCTAAGTGTCAATGATAAGTGCTAGATGACTTACTTGCAAGAATTGTGACAGAAGACGAAACATGGCTCCACCATTTTGGACCGGAGACAGAAGCAGACAATGGAGTGGCATCATGCAAATTCACCAAACAAATAGAAATTCAAAAGTACACCTTCGGCAGGAAACGTTATGGCTACTGTGTTTTTCGATTCAGAAGGACTCTTGCTTGTGGACTCATGCCACACGGAACCACCATTAATTCTGACGGGTATATTGCAACTCTCAAGAAACTTCAAGCTCGACTGAGTCGTGTTCAACGACATCGGGAGAAGCAGGATGTTTTGCTATTGCACGACAACTCACAGCCATATGTCAGCCACAAGACCAAAGACCAGATCAGAAAATTCGGATAGACAACACTGAAACAACCGCCTTACAGTCCTGAACTGGTACCGTGCGATTACCATCTCTTTGGTAAACTGAAGGATCCCTTCGCGGAACGAGGTTAGAAGATGACTCCCTTGTGCACGCTGCTAAAGGGTGGCTCAGACGTGTTGGTCCAGACTTTTACCGTGCTGGTCTACAGGCTCTCGTTCCTAGGTTACGTAAGGCAGTTGAAAGGGACGGGGATTATGTGGAAAAGTGACATTTTGTTCCTTAAGGATGCATCTACATTCTGTGAAAATAGCAAAGCTGTAGGATAAAAATATAATTTTAAACAAACGTTATGCATTACTTTTGGAGTTACCCTAGTACTATAGGCTATAGTAAAGTTCGTAATGAAAGTGTTCACCCTTTCAGGGCAAAGAAGATGCCTTTTCAATTTCAATTTTTACTTTGATTTCATTCTTATTATGTGTTGATATGTATTCTATGTTTTCTTGATATGAATATTAGACGGAATTACTATATTTGAAATCTTGTAACAATAAATGAGAATTTCATTTGACTTTAATGAATTTTTCCACAAGTCTTCTTCTACCTCTCACGATATTACCAAGGTTATCACGAAATAACGAACCTTTCAGCTTTAAGTTGTAAAAGTGGTTTTTGGCACATATTCAAGAATGTATCCAATCTTATATGTCTCCAGATTTGTACAGCAAGTTATTGTCTTTTAGAAGAAAAAATCGGAATAAGGATATATTTACACATTTGCATTTTAAATTAGTTTTCATGAAATTATCACGAAATTACCAATGTTTACCCTACCTGGTGTTATAGTTACACCGGTGTTTTAAATTAAAATTATACAACAAAGAATATCGTAATATAGTCTTAAACGTTGCATTAAGAGCTGTACCTGTGTTATAGTTATACCGGTGTTTCAAATTAAATGTTTACAACAAATATTATCGTAATATGGGCTTAAACATTGCATTAATAGCGTTACCTATGAAATAGTAACTTTTAAGTTAAAATATTACATCAAAGAATGCTGTACTATAGACTTATACATTTTGTTAAGATAGTGCCTGTGAAACAGTAACATTTTAATTTAAAAGTTCACAGCAAAGACTATGTTCATTCTTTTGTAATATACAACACAGTCGTACTCTTGAAATCATTCTTTTATGTGTGTACTCTGGTTGTCCTTGATACGGAAATAATCTTGTTTACATAGTACAGCGCCACGCGACACTACTCTTCGTCAAGTTATTTGGCTCATTGCAAAAATTTCGTACTCACTTAACTTCAAGGAGTAGTGGCTAAGAATTCGGTCCCTAATCATCATTAGCAATATACAATAATTTCATCACCGTTCTGGGAACGAACATTGCTACTAGCGTAAAATTCTTTTTATCCAACCTTTTGAGGACACCGGAATACTTTTTCTAGAAAGAGGAAAATTATCCAACTCCTTTTGGCCTCACCAGATTTTGCTTCCTCTCTTACCATGATTACCAAATTTGTAGTTGCCGTGCTTGATACATGATCTTTCTACCTTTAAGGTATTTATTCTTTTTTTGATTGTATAACAGTATTACAATAAATTATTTTATTTCTTGTTTTCTTAAGCTAATGTTTCCCTGACTATATATTTTCCTCCTGTTTATAGTAATTTCTTAGAACGTTCTGTTTTAAATAATTAGACTAGGTCAGGACTGATCTGGTATAGATTTATATCTGCATACTTCCGCATATTCTGAAGTTTGTACTCTTTCATACATACATGTTAAACATATTAACACTATTTTTTTATGTTATGCCACTTTCAAATAAATTTTTACTCGTTATTTCGAAATCTAGATGAGTAAAATCTATCATCTGTTCTTCGAATTTGTTTTATATTTTTATTAGAAAATACATTGACACATTTCTTGCCATTAGAGTTTCGTTTGTTGAATTAATGCTGATTCTATACTTATCAGGCGATAAATTGATTAAAATGTATTATATGAGCATCCATTTGTCAGCAAAGCAAATATGTCATTATTATTATTATTATTATTATTATTATTATTATTATTATTATCATCATCATCATCATCATAATCATCAACAATCATCACCATTATTATAAATAGCATCTATTTTCTATATTTGGACTCTATTTTCTATATCATAATTGCAGAGTCCAACCGACAGTAGACGATAGGCGATAATCCTAGTCAGTATTGATTAAAAATGAGTTATATGTGTATCCATTTGTCAGTAAAGGAGAAGAGTAAGGACCTTTCAAATATATTATTATTATTGTTATTATTATTATTATTTTATTATTAACAACACCTATTTTCCATATTTGGACTCTAAGACTTTAATATCTTAATTGAAGAGTGTCAATCGACAGTAGACACCCAGAAGTATTGGACTCATCTGTGTGATTCACATGGTGTAACTCTCGCACACAGAAGCGACCTCTCAATTCGAATTGCCCGTAAGGACTGTTTGCGTATCTGGTACCGAGGACAATGCGGGGGGGGGGTATGAGTGTAGGCTACTGAGCAAGGTTGAACAATTTTGGTGCACATCATACGTGTCAAGGATTAGAAATAACTTTTTTATTGAAAGAATCTCAATAAATAAACAAATTATATTCCCTCTGATTTATTTGCATTTGTAGTAGTAGAAATAAACCTGTCTGTACATGTACAAGAATTTATTTTTAGAAACATTTTAATTCCAAAAATATACAATATCTAAAACATGTTACTTAAGGAGAATTAATTGAATCTTTCTGGCAGACGGAATTAAGAAACTACAAGAAAGTATAGTTTTTTTACCAACAGAATATAACAAGACCAATCATTCTTTTCTGATCACAGTAAATAGATATTTAATATGGTTTTTACAGTGCTTAAGTCGAAATGTAATAAACAATAGGGTTAAAAATAACACATTTGTTTAATTAAAACAATTCGTCAAAGTTTTTCTATTCGTTTTGATACTGGCTTCTAATTTCATGGACACTTTAAACGTGAGTGCTATATTACGAAACAATATTTTTGTCTATTCGAACAGTATAATAACAAGGCCTGTGTGTTTACAGAACTTATTTTCTGGAAGAATGGGCTTTCTTTGTTTCTTAATTTATTTTCGCAATATCCGAATGAAGATATTTTAATGGCAAGCCGCAAAACAGCTTTTAATTTTGTATCCTTTATGTTTCTCTCAGTTTTGGCTCCGTCTGCTTTTTGTAGAGAAGAACTATGCACAAGCATGTGTACTACCAAACTTGGACAGTACACAGGCTACAAATTTGCATAGTGTTGCTTTAAATTATGTTTTCTGCCCATCACGTGCATATTGCATATTATACATTTGCCATTTTCCTATTTTACATTTCTAAAAAGGGATGTCACTCGTGAACAGCGAATATTTTCTAAGTCCACTTCGGATCACGGTGATGTTACACGATGCTCGCACTTGTAGAAGCAGTTTTGGAAATATGGAGTCATTCGATATCTGCTTCTCGTAGAACAGCGGTGGAGTGTTCGTTTAATGATTCGAAGGTTGTGAGTTCGTGCCTTGTTCAATTTATCATTTTATTTTGTTTATAATTTTTAGCGATATAAATAAGATTCAAGTTACCATTGATATTCTGTTATGTTCTAGTTATCGTTTATGTTCTGTTGTAGTTCTTCAGCATTATAAATAATATTCAAGTTATCATTTATATTCTGTTATAGGTCTTTAGCGTTATAAATAATATTGAAGCTATCATTTATATTCTGTTATAGTTCTTTAGCATTATAAATATATTGAAGTTATCATTTATATTCTGTTATAGTTCTTTAGCGTTATAAATAATATTCAAGTTATCATTTATATCCTATTATTGTTATTTAACGATGTAAATACAGTAATATTCAAGCTATCATTTATATTGTTATCATTCTTTAGCGAAATAAATAATATTAAGTTATTATTTATATTCTGTTGTCGTTCTTTAGCGATATAAATAATATTCAAGCTATCATTTATATTCTGTTATGTTCCTTAGCGATATACATAATATAAATTTAATGTTAGATTTGGAAAAATACAGTTGCATAATACTAATGTTCGTTTTTTATCCTTATATTATTGCATTATACTAACCTGTTACACAATAAAATGAAAAGGAACGACGAGGATTTGAACCTGAGACGTTGACATCTGAATTCAGACGTTCTTCCAAATGAGCCATGGGGGCACAAGTAAATAAGCATAATAATATGAGAAAAAATTGGCCCAATCCCTATCCAAGACGCCATGATGATTTGTGGAAGGTCGTCCAGGACATGTCCACTCGACTGCAAAATGTGATCGAGATTGGAGGAAGATGGACTAATATTGAGTCGTGGCTTTTGGTTTGGTTTTTTAACTTTTAATTGTTTGAATTTTCTAAGGCAGACGCCAGTATGCTTATTTTGTTTATGCCACGAAAGATATTTTTGTTGAGTATAAAATTTTCTTCTTTCTTTCCATTTGCGGCCATAGTGTCATAATAAATAATGATAAAGTCATGACATAATGCATTCATGAACCTGATGTTAATTAGATCTATTATAACAGTCATAAAAGAGACAGCAGCAATTATATCTTATCTCTATCTTAAAAAAAACACAAAAAACAAAGCACTCGTTGGTGTTCGAACGCACAAGCTCACGAACACCAGCTCGGAACGCTACCATTATGCTATAAATGTAACTCGTAAGATTGTTTAATTATAACTGTATATGGCAGGCTTCGTGGTCCAACAACATGTAACATCGCCTGTCTCCGAATTGTAGCGGAGATACCCGAAGAGAACATAGGCTAGTATCTAGAGAGCGGCCACTTTTTCTTTTGAAAACTGAGGTACACTCTCGTCAGGTGCTCTTGGTATAAGTGGAGCGCGTACGAGCGAGTGACAGACTACTAATGACTCCTATGTGCAGCTTGCTCATACGCGCCTCTATTGCCATTCCTGTATAAACCATCGCTTAAGACAACACAGAACAAATGCAATACAAAGAAACTACACCAGATTCGTGTAATTTTTTGTACAATAATAGAAGGCTATAAATTATGTATATTATATAACCGCAGTTTGTGAAAAAAATATATAGTAAATGTAATTACGATTGCATTCTATAAAGAAATCGTGATGACACAGATTTCGTCAAGAATCGGAGAAACATAATTGAGGCGGCTGCTCTAAAAAGGGTCCAAGTATCATTTTTTTTTCAAAAATAACGATTTTCAATTTTATTTTACTTCTCTAGAAGGCGCATCTGGTCGGTAGGAATAGAGTCCAGTCATAATTATAATACCAACAGAAAACATATAATAAAAAAATATCACGGTTTGTAGAAGAAGGACCCAATTTTTACTTTTTCGGACCTCATTATAACAATACCGAGCCACCGGCGTGGCTCAGTCGGTTAAGTGGCTTGCCTGTCGTCTGAAGTTACATTCGGGCGCGGATTCGATCCTAGCTTGGGCTGATTACCTGGTTGGGTTTTTTCCGAGGCTTTCCCCAGCCGTAAAGTGAATGCCAGGTAGACTATGACGAATTCTCAGCCTCATCTCGCCAAATACCATCTCGCTATTACCAATTCATCGTCGCTAAATAACCTAGTAGTTGATACAGCGTCGTTAAATGACCAACTAAAAAAATAATACCGTATTTCAGGTTGTAGAAGAACGGCGCAGTCATTTACAGTTGGGTACTTCTTCTGTCAGCTTCCATCCACAAGGCTGTAATTTCATTAATATAATTAATTTAGTTCACAATATGGTACATTTTGTAGTGTGGAGCCTCTGTTTTCTTAGTATGACGTGTCATCTGTTTGAATTTACTTAATGTAATAGCAAGGATTTAAGAGGAATTTTATTTCTAACATAAACGTATTGTAGAAGAAGGGCCCAATTATGTTATTTTAGAAATTATATAATTAAACCTTTTCCAAGCAGCCACAAAAAGAAAAAAAACTATATCATATCTTCTTGAAAGTACTTTAAATATATTATGTTAAAGAATTAACTTTCTGTCGGTATTGAGATATTTAGTTTTTTATTGCTCTTGTCTACTCTGCCTTCAGCCAAAATAATAATAATAATAATAATAATAATAATAATAATAATAAATTTATTCTTTACGTAATTTTTCATATCATATACCCTCAAAACCTTCTTGCATGGAAGTTTTACATAATTATTTTCAAATTTATATGAAAACATTGTCAATATTAAACTGTTATATAGATTAAAATAATTCATGCATTAGTGTGTGAAGAGAATATACGTATATCTGTTCAAATATTAGACTACACATGAGGAGTCAGGAAATTTAATAAAAACATAAACAACATATAGATGAAAATTTGTCATTGTTGAATCATTTTGACAAATATTAAATACTGGTTCTTATTTTATCGATTAATGAGTCAAAATTGCACATTTATTTCGCTTTAAAGAACATACTAGTGTTCTGCAACGTGTTTTAAAAGTAATGTTCGTGAGTTTGACTGACAACGTCTAAAATGGGGTGTTTTTCATACATATAATATTATTTACACATATCCGAAACATGTCATCTTATCTATTCAGATGATTCAATTAATTTCAAGATGTGAAAAATTCTTCTTGGTGTTACAGTCAGAAATGATGTTGGCAATATTCTATTATTTAAATTTTGATTTTTCACAATTCCATATAAACACTAATTGTAAATTGAAAATAAGGAGAGCTTGACAGATTTTCTGTATTGCGATTATTTCATTCTAAACATCATCTCTCTCAGGGCATTTTAATTATATGTAGCGAAAGAAGAGCATGAAGAAGGGAAGAGAAAGGAGAAGATCAGGCTGAAAATAAAATATGCATTATTTTTGCTTGATCTGTAAATTCTCAGTCTTTTGTTCGTAATAGTCTAGTTTTGTTGATATATTTTATGACTAGACTTTGGCCAGTTATGAAAATTAATTTGTGTGTGATAGACATCTTTTTCCTAAAAGTTTGCTATTATTATGAAGTTTTCATTTGTAGTTTTTACTACTACTACTACTACTATTACTACTATTACTACTACTACTACTACTACTACTACTACTACTACTACTACTACTACTACTACTGCTGCTGCTACTATTATTGAAAAATAATAATAATATTAAACTGCCCCCCATTGAGGGTAGCTCTTACGGACTCAGTATATCCTCAAAAAAATTATTATACATATGTAAACGTAGTTATTAAATTTTAAAGAAGGGAAACAAAGAAAAGGGCGTGAAAAATTACAATTGCTATTAATGTGGCACCATGTGATTAATTAGGATTTGGCACGATTTTTTAACACAATTATCACAATGTCATCCCTCAGAGATGTTGGCAGAGGAAACTGCCGTTAAAATTCTTCGAAAAAAGCTGGTATAGTCCCTCGAGCACCTATGAGCAAGCCGAATACCTCAACGTGAATTAAGGCATATTTCAGCTTGAAATAGTTGACTGAAGGCTCATAGATGGACTTCTTCTCAAGGTAGACCTCGGCTGACTGATGACATTCTACTTCAAAACGTATCGTGGGGTCCACAATGATGCCCTGTTTAGTGTCAGCATTGTACGCTAAAATATCTGCTCGTCTCGACCTATTTTCAGCTACTGCTGCTGCTACTACTACTGCTACAAGTAATGATAATAATATTAATAATAATAATAATAATAATAATGCTTTACTTATTCTGGCAGAATTAAGACCACTTCTTCCATTCAACCAGAGCATGAATAAGAAATACATAATTAATAATATACTGTTAATACAAAATTAAATCTATTTTTGAAGTGGTTGAACTTACATTAATTTTAAAAAGCCATTCGAATAGATACTGTAAACCTCACTAATGTTATGTGGTGAATTTTTAGATTGAAGATAATATTATACTTCATAGACCCTTTACAATAAATAATTCCCTAAAATGATTTTTTTTTTGTATGTAGGTATACCAATTACATGACTACAGAGATGCCATTACCGTACATACGATAATGAATCATCTTCACTCTAGTCAGCATTGGAAATTGCCACAGATGGTCCAAACATATTGCATTTGTAACAATATTGCACATGTTTTAACATTTTAGTATTTTAATAATCTATGACCATGGCTCATATAGCTCTTGTTTTAACATTTTAATCAATGTTCAATATTGTCACGGCAGAGACTTATAATTAACTAATTCATCTATATTGTACTATACACACATGTATCAATTCCATTCATGTAATAAGGCATAAAACTTTTTCTGAAGATGGCTTATTTAAGCCCAAAACGTTAAACTGAATAAATTAATGTGACAAGTATTCTAACAATTAATATTTGTTAAGCAGATAAGCACAGAAGGACCCTGACTATTCCTAATTTCAATTCTGAATAGTGTTTTATATATTCTGAATAGTGTTTTAAAAATGTAAGCCTAATGTATGTAGGCTATGGTAGCTGATGAAAGGATTAATTAATTTCAATAAATTTTTGTAGGCGAATGTGTACCTCCCCCATTTTAAGGTGTTATAGCAAATGTCGGAATGGGCCCTGAAAGAAATGGATCATGGATCTACCAGCCGCTAATATACATTTCGGATTTCTAACGTCTGTCGTTCACTTATCTTCGGCTGGAAATTGAACTTTGGCATTTGCGAAGCTTCCTAAATATCCGGCTGGTTTCAAGAACTTGGCTTTGGCGATGCTTCTTTTCTCCCTCGGCTCGACGACTAGGCTCACCGCGGCGGTAGTAACTGTCTATGCCAGGGATGAGACGATGTTAGCTCCCAATCATGGTAGAAGAGCTCGACCTTGATCACGTGCGCATAGCTCATCCATTACATAGCGTCGTAACGTAGACATCAGGGATGTACAAGCACATGCAGCGAATAAAGACGGCAATTATTACAATAGTTTGCATTATTAAATTTCTGGCTATGTAATACGACTAATTATTCAGTTAGTTAATATACATGTACATATATAAACAAATCGCAAAGGAAAGGAATTTTAAGAACAATAAGAGATATAGGAAAAGTTAATTGTTTGTAAACCTTTTTCTTGTTAAAAGCAATTATTTATTATGTAAATACTTCACTTCATTGGTTAGGAGAAACTAATAGGGTCTACCTGCTCGACGTTTGTGATCTCTAATTACTTTTGAGTATTTGTTGAAAAAATAACAACGACAATATAGATTGAAATAGAGTATATTGATTGTGTGATTGTAAAAATGTAGTCCTTACTCTCCAGTCGTGATTATGTAATGAGTTTTCTTAGAGTGATTTGTAAGATGCACGTAAAACGAAAAAACAAATTGATTAAATTATGCTATTGAAGAGCCATCGTAATTTTTGGGGTCAATCATTTAAGGGGATATGTATGATTTTTAAAACTTCCACAATTTTCGGCCAAAATTTGTGAAATTTAAACGACTAGGCTCACCGCGGCTGTAGTAACTGTCTATGCTAGGGATGAGACGATATTAGCTCCCAATCACGATAGAAGAGCTCGACCTTAATCACGAGCGCATAGCGCATCCACTACATAGCGTCGTAACGTAACATCAGGGATGTAAACTTAGCGGCAAAAAGAATGGTCCGACTCTTGGTCGATAGAAATGCTAAGTTCTATCGCGCGGTTCACTCGTGTAAACGTAACCCACTGCAAAGCCATTGCTGTGTTGTCCCTTCATTGAAAGTCATCCGTCTATAATGTGTGTGGTCCAGTGGTAAGAAGTCTGACATCCGTACGAGAAGTTGTGAGTTCGCCTCCCAGTACAATAAAATTATTTATTTTATTTTCACTTTTACTTAATTTATTAACCATTTGTTAACCAACTTCGTTGGTATAAACAGGTATTGCTTTGTAAAAAGTATTATTGTCCATCACCTGTGGGCTATTAATAGGTGATATCTAACCTGTATAAACAAAAATAATTGTTTCACATCCTAAAAAAACGGACGCATATCAAACACAAATAAATTATTAAATTAACAAAAACAAACAATTTTTTAATATATTAACAAAACAAGGCCTGTGGTGAGGACTAGTATCTCGTCCACAAACCACCTGCGTCAACAACTGCCCTCATTCTGCGCGGCATGGAGTCCACACGATTATGGAACAGGTCTAAATTCTTGGCCATCTCCTCCCACGTATCTATAACTCTGTCCCACAATTTCTCAGGTGTCCGAACGGGTGGTTGTTCTGCCCAATTAGAGCGTAGGATCCTTTTGACTGCAGCCCACAAATTTTGAATCGGATTCATATCTGGTGAATTTGGAGGCCAGTCGACTGGGTCGACAACATCACGCCTCCTCGTAAACCATCTTTGAATCCGGTTGGCGGTGTGTATCAGATGATTATTCTGCTGGAAGAAAAGTGTTCCCTCTGGATATCGTTTTCGGGCGGAAGGGATCATTACATTTGCCAAAATGTGTTCGTAGACTTCTGCCGTAAACCGCCCCTGGATGCGTTCGTTGCTATTGGAGACAATTACCTCGTCGGAGAAAATGATATTTCTCCAATCGAAGTCCTGTCGGAGAGTAGCATACGCAGAATAACCTATGCGAACCAGGGCAATGATTTATTGTTTCTGTGCCATCTTCAAGCGTAATGACGAGACAGAACGTTGTATTAACAGATAGCAGTATTGCTTGAAAAAGAGAAGGAGGTTTATTATTTATTAGAGTTTGGGCATATTCTAAGAGATATCGTCACATAATTATAGCTTTGCGAGACACATATGATGGCAAATTTGTAATAAAAAAAAGAAGATTGAGGGAGATCCGAACTTTGAGCTGCTACTACTACTACTTTGTTCAATAGACCAGTGCCGTAACGACTTACGCTATTGTGACTCTTAACATAAGTTCGGCATAATATGTGATTTTTCCTGTTCATATTCGCTCCGGTTGATTTTGTATTTATCAATGTTATTATTATTTCACTCTTCAAGGGCTCTGATGTATCTAGAATCAACCCGCCATTCGATTTTATTACATATTTTAGACTCTTAAACAAAATACAGCAAATTTAAATGGTTTAATTATGTGTTACCTGGTGAACTATGGCTTTGACTAGACGAGCATGCGCAATGTATGTCTCTTGAACTTAGAAATTGTCGGCCGGCCCATTCTTTTTGCCGCTAAGTGTACAGTACATGCACATGCAGCGAATAAAGGCGGCAATTATTACAATATCTTGCGTTACTAAATTTCTGGCTATGTAATAGGGCTAAACAGATCAACAATATATATAATCTGTACACAATTTGGTGTCATTAAGTCTAATAGTTTTGAAATTATATATTTTGTTTAAATATATTTTATATTGACACCACTAAAAAGGCTCCTTGCGTCAAAGTTTTCAAAAATTTTAGTTCATATTTGTTCAAAGTCTTGAAAATAGTCATCGGAATAAAAATTAATTAGCTTTGGAGATCACTCTAAATAGAGAGACACAATAAATTTTTAAACTTTATGAATTTACCATTACAGCATATTTAATCTAAGTGCAATATGAATATTCCGCGAAGAAACTTAATATTAATATTTCATACAAATGCTAGTTAAATTTTATTTATCAACAGAATTGATCTTTGTGAGAAGTTTCAGACCAATATGACAGTAACTGTTGTGCAATGAGCTTTTCTTTCAGTAAACTGCTTAAAATTTTAAAGTCGAGAAAAATAGCATAAAAAAACAAAAAAAAAAAATTTGCGTCTCTACTCACGCACCACATGTATGACCATAGGCCTATATGATTACATGGTTAAATCATTTAAAACAGTCTCAAATATAATTACGATTATAAAAAAAAAACGCGGATTTTCTTAATTTTTCAGCATTATTTCTTGTCTGAAATCGATTTCTCTCTTCTCCAGAATAATGTCTACATCTGTGTTGTGCTGTGTTTCGTACTGACGTCTGACTTTTTTTTTTACAAATAATATGGTATATATTTTTTACTTATTAAACACTGCACTTCACCGCCATGTTAATTATATAGAAACTTAACCTTTTACTTATCACTAAAATCTGTATTGTAATCTCACTTGCGATCTGTCATGGTCTGCAACGTTGTATGTGCTGTACACCCTTGTGCCTCAGGTAAAAAAGCTCCGCGCTTATGGAGAGAGCTTAAAAAAGCTCGCGCTCTAAAATACTAGTAGGTATCGCATCCCTGGTCTATGCTGTTGCCGTACTCGTGAACGACTGGCGTATCTGCAACCACTTAACATTCTACTAGTTCACGGTCCTTTCGGCTTTCTCCCGTGCATAATTTACCTAAGTCCCTTAACTGGGAGAGTATGAATGAAGTGAGACAAGTAGCCTTTAGGCTAGGAGCTCGCATAAAGTTAAGAACACTGAGAAGAACACGATAAATAACTTGACGTTCACTTTTAACTTCCTCCTTCCTCTCTCTTTTCATTATATCCAATTCAGTTGGATACATCTAAATACTGCAGTAGAATCTTGAATAACATTATTTGCTCTAAGTAATTGCATAGTGTTATTTTTAGGCTACTATCTGCTCTTTGTAATTGCATAAGTAACTAATGAGAATTTGGATATCATTTCCGCTATGCAACTGTGTAGAATTTCCTATATGACAGTATGAATATCACCTGCTGTTTGAACATGTATAAAGTTACAGAGAAGTGTCTGGATGCCATATACTCTATGTAACTCAACGCAGTTAATTTGGTTACTTTGTAGCTGTATATAGTTATTTAGAACAATTTCTATATTATGTTATGTGTAATTGTGTAGGTAAAAGAGTACATCTTCGCCGACACATTAAGGCAACATTATGGTAAAATGACGAGTAACGAATTGCAAGGTTGTTGTGAAGTAAACGTATTTCATTTTGTATGTAATGAGGAGAGACCTTTATCTACCTGTAATCCAGACTCAGATTGTGAGGCTACTCTCTTACATCCCTCTACACTTGAAATTCCACCTAGCTGTGAATTCAGAGTTACTAAATTAACGCATACCTTATGGATACACTTCATTTGAGTAATCAATGGATTTTTATTGCTCCCACGGCGTAATGTCCAAGAGATCAGAAGACCATTAAAATTGAGAATATAGGTATTCTAACACTCCAGCCAGATTGTAAGGATTATATTGCTTTTGTAACATTGTATGCTATGTCTGTAAAATCGAGCAATAAATTTGACACTTGATTATTTGCCACAGGTGAATATTAATTTTGATTGTTGTTTGGATGAAAAAAAAATTCCAAAATAGTGAAAGTCTTATCATCAGTAGACGAGCTGTGACTATCCAGTTTAAAAGTAGAAGAGGTCCAACGTATGATTAAGGACCAACAGAAGCTTGCTTTCCACAAGTATTTTGTAACCGGTAGTGCATGGAGTGCAGCTATAGTTGTGATACTCAGTGTAGTATGTTGTTGTATAAGTGTTGTAGGAATATTAAGTATAACTTCACCATCAATTTAAAAATAAATTTGCGATCTTAGGGATGTATATTTTAATCAAAGAGTAAAAAAGAAAACAAAAAAATAATTCCAAGACACTTTTATTTAAAAAAAATATTATTATTCAGCAAATAAGAAATGAATTTGAGCTGGAAAGTGTGGGTGAAGAAATGATGCTGAAACTGATCAAGGGGAGAAAAAAGAATTGGCTGAGTCACTGGCTAAGAAGGAACTGCCTTCTGAAAGATTCAATGGAAAGAATGCTGAACGGGGAAAAGTTCGGGACAGAAGACGATATCAGATGATAGATGACATTAAGATATATGGATCATATGCAGAGACTAAGAGGAAAGTAGAAAATAGAAAAGACTGAGAATCCTTAGTTTGCAGTGAAAGACCTACCATTGGCCAGAACACTATGAATGAGTGAATTAATTTTTCGACATTGCATAAAAAATTTTCGTGCAACAGTCGACTTACCGAATTTAATTTAATGCCTCCTACTAGTCGCAGAGCTGTTGCTGAGGAACTCTTATTATATAAAACATTCGACGGTGTACTGGATAATAGTTAAATATTGTCACACATCCAGCTTAATGCTCGAGCAAAAAAATTTCAGAAATCGTCTGTTGTTACTCTACAAAAAATCAAACACATCATTACATAAAAATCACCACTGTTATGAATGTGACCTAAATTCAATGAATTATGTGAAATATACAATCCATATTTGAACACTTCTTAACTACTTAATATATTATATAATCAATGAATGAATGAATGAACGAGATCGGTGTCGGGTAGAGTTCCCGGGTAGCTCAGTGGGAGAGCGTTGGTACGTTTAACCAAAGATCCCGGGTTCGATACCCGACCCCGGAACAATTTTTCCCTCGAAATTATTCAAATTAACTTTACAGGGAGTTATTCCTGAAAGCTTAATTTGCATAATACACATCACTGTACGTAACAGAAAACCACAATTTAAAGTCACACAGAGTTAGTGTGCACTGAAATGTTGGTTGCTTGACGGTTGTCAGCCCACTTTGAGGTCTGTGGATATAGAGGGAAAAATTGGATCGGTGTCGGGTAGAGTTCCCGGGTAGCTCAGTGGGAGAGCGTTGGTACGTTTAACCAAAGGTCCCGGGTTCGATACCCGCCCCGAAACAATTTTTCCCTCGAAATTATTCAAATTAACTTTACAGGGAGTTATTCCTGAAAGCTTAGTTTGCATAATACACGTCACTGTACGTAACAGAAAACCACAATTTAAAAGTCACACAGAGTTAGTGTGCACTCAAATGTTGGTTGCTTGACGGTTGTCAGTCCACTTTGAGGTCTGTGTATATAGAGGGAAAAATTGGATCGGTGTCGGGTAGAGTTCCCGGGTAGCTCAGTGGGAGAGTGTTGGTACGTTTAACCAAAGGTCCCGGGTTCGATACCCGGCCCCGGAACAATTTTTCCCTCGAAATTATTCAAATTATTCGAGACTATTTTGTCCCATAAAGCGCTAAGGCCTCCTAGAAAGGGAGAGTTTGGTTAAGAACTCATATGGTGAGTTAGTCCACAAGAGTTTTACATTTAGTTCACACCTGTAGTAGTTTCCTTCCTCATACTACACTTTCCTACGCTCTTTGAACTATCGATACAATCTTTCCTGCTAAAACAGACACTTGTTTCGGCATTGTCACCTATTCTTCTTGCACACACACTCGCTTCTATATTTCACCTATTCTGACAGCAGAGACATTCGTTTAGACACTGTCACACAAGGGTTATTTACTCTAACAATTTATCGGCACTGAGTAGTGTGCACTTTCTGTCCGTATTTTGTCACGACAAGGTCTTTTGTGGACTTCTACATTCGCTTCTGCTCCTTGCTGCCCTGGACAACTGCACACTATACGGCGTTCCTGAAGAGATCGGCCCATCTAGTTGCAGGTCTGCCCCGGTTACTCCTGCCGATGAGAGGATACCACATGGTAGAGATATGCGTCCATCTGCTGCTCTGGAGTCTCGCCACGTGGCCTCCCCATTTCCATTTTAAACTGGTGGCACGTTATAAAATATTATTATGTATTAAATATAATATTTTCTTATAGAAGATAATCGATTTAAAATAATATTGCTAAATATTTGCTACTTTTAAATTTAATTTTTACAGTTATATCTGCATTTATTTATTTTTTTTTTTTCATTTAACTCATCCATTCATTCATAGTGTTCTGTCCAAGGACAAGTATTTCACTACAAACCCAGCATTCTCCAGTCTTTCCTATTTCCTGCCTTCCTCTTTGTCTTCTCATATGATCCATATAATTTAATGTCGACTACTATCTGACATCTTCTTCTGCCCCGAACTCTTCTCCCGTTCACCATTCCTTCCAGTGCATCCTTCAGAAGGCAGTTACTTCTAAACCAGTGACCCAGCCAATTCCTTTTTCTCTTTCTGATCAGTTACGCCATCATTCTTTCGTCACCCATTCTTTCCAACACAGCTTCGTTTCTTATTCTGTCTGTCCA